>NC_057801.1:486379655-486392300 GCF_018294505.1 Triticum aestivum | reverse complement strand
ATTCTGGAACACTTCCGGTGTCCGAATACTATCATCCAATATATCAATCTTTACCTCTCGACTATTTGGAGACTCCTCATCATGTCTGTGATCTCATCCGGGACTTCGAACAACATTCGGTCACCAAATCACATAACTCATATAATACAAATCGTCATCAAATGTTAAGCGTGCGGACCATACGGGTTCGACAACTATGTAGAAATGACAGAGACACCTCTCCGGTCAATAACAATAGCGGGACCTGGATGCTCATATTGGCTCCTACATATTCTATGAAGATCTTTATCAGTCGAACTGTTATGACAACATACATGTTTCCCTTTGTAATCGGTATGTTACTTGCCCGAGATTCGATCATCGGTATCTTCATACCTAGTTCAATATCGTTACCGGCAAGTCTCTTTACTCGTTCCGTAATGCATCATCCTGCAACTAACTCATTAGTTACTTTGCTTGTAAGGCTTCTTATGATGTGCATTACCGAGAGGGCCCAGAGATACCTCTCCGATACTCGGAGTGACAAATCCTAATCTCGATCTATGCCAACCCAACAAACACCTTCAGAGATACCTGTAGAGCATCTTTATAATCACCCGGTTAAGTTGTGACGTTTGATAGCACACAAGGCATTCCTCCAGTATTCGGGAGTTGCATAATCTCATAGTTGGAGCAATATGTATTTGACATGAGGAAAGCAGTAGCAATAAAACTGAACAATCATAATGCTAAGCTAACAAATGGGTCTTGTCCATCACATCATTCTCCTAATGATGTGATCTTGTTCATCAAATGACAACACATGTCTATGGTTAGTAAACTTAACCATCTTTGATTAATGAGCTAGTCAAGTAGAGGCACTAGGGACACGGTGTTTTGTCTCTGTATTCACACATGTATCAAGTTTCCGGTTAATACAATTCTAGCATGAATAATAGACATTTATCATGATATAAGGAAATATAAAATAACAACTTTATTATTGCCTCTAGGGCATATTTCCTTCAAAGTTTACTTCAGGGAAGATCGTGTGGCTGAAGAACGTGCATTATGTCCCCTCCGTCAATAAAAATCTTGTTAGCGGATCTCTTCTGTGTAGAGATGGCTACAATCTTTTCTCCGAGTCAAATAAATTTGTAATATCCAAGTATGGAACCTTTGTTGGTAAAGGCTATGAATCAGGAGGCTTGTTCTGCCAATCCTTGTCAGACATTTGTAATAAAGTTGTTAATCGCGTTTGCAACAATAGTGAATCAAATGTTTGGCATTCACATATTTGTCATATTAAATTTGGTTGTATGACGTGGCTAGCCAAGTTGAGCTTAATCCCTACTTTCACCGCTGTCAAGGGATCTATGTGTCAAGTTTGTGTGCAAGCAAAGCAACCTCGCAAGTCTCATACAATCGTGGAAACAAGAAATCTTGCACCACTAGAGCTCACACATTCAGATCTTTGTGAAATGAATGGTGTTTTGACAAAAGGTGGAAAGAAATACTTCATGATGTTAATTACTGACTCCACTAAATACTGTCATGTGTACCTTCTAAAATCAAAAGATGAGTCTTTGAAATTTTCAAGATCTATAAAGCTGAAGCGGAAAACCAACTTGATCAAATGATCAAGAGGCTTAGGTCCAATCGTGGTGGGGAATATTTTTCCAATGAATTTGATTCTTTCTGTGCGGAACATGGTATAATCCAAGAGAGGATGCCTCCCTATTCACCTCAGTCAAATGGGGTAGCCGAAAGAAAGAACTGCACTCTAACTGATTTGGTTAATGCCATGTTAGACACATCGAGTATCTCCAAGGCATGGTGGGGGGAGGTGATATTGACTGCATGTCATGTGCTAAATCGAGTTCCCACAATGAATAAAGAGATAACTCCATTCGAGGAATGGGAAAAGAAAGGGTTAAAACTCTCTTACCTACGAACTTGGGGCTGTTTGACGAAAGTCAATGTGCCAATTCCAAAGAAACACAAGCTTGGACCAAAAATGGAGGATTGTGTTTTCCTGGGATATGCTTTTCATAGCATTGGTTATAGATTCTTGATTGTAAAATCTGAGGTACCTGACATGCATGTCGGTACAATCCTGGAGCCGAATGATGCGACTTTCTTTGAAGATATCTTTCCTATGAAGGATATGGCTAGCTCATCAAATCAGGAGTTGCATTCATCGAGTCAGGAATTAGTTACAATTTCTGAACCTACCATTTCGATGGAACACTTTGAAAATCTTGTGGAGCATAGCAATAGGATTCCTACAAGGAGTAAGAGACGGAGGATCGCAAAGTCCTTTGGAGATTATTTTCTTGTGTATCTCATAAATGACACTCCCAGTTCTATTTTAGAGGCCTATGCATCTAAAGATGCTGACTACTGGAAGGAAGCGGTCCGGAGTGAGATGGATTCCATCTTGGCTAGGGTGCAAACCTATAGGATGCAAATGGGTATTTAAGAAGAAGCTTAGGCAATGGTACTATTAAGAAGTACAAGGCACGGCTCATGGCCAAGGGCTATACCCAAAAGGAAGGTGAAGATTTCTTTGATACTCACTCGCCTGTGGCTTGATTGACCACTATTCGAGTACTACTTTCACTAGCTGCCTCACATGGTCTTCTCATTCATCAAATGGATGTCTAGACTGCTTTCCTACATGGAGAGTTGGACGAGGAAGTTTACATGGAACAACCAGATGGGTTTGTAGTGGACGGTCAAGAAGGGAAGGTGTGCAAGTTGCTGAAGTATTTGTATGGACTTAAGCAAGCACCTAAGTAGTGGCACGAGAAGTTTTAAGAACTTTAACAACTGCGGGCTTTTTTGTAAACGAAGCTGACAAATGTGTGTATTATCACCATGGTGGGGGCGAGGGAGTTATCCTTTGCTTGTATGTTGATGACATATTGATTTCTGGAACAAATCTGAATGTTATTAAGGAGGTCAAGGATTTCCTATCTCGTTGCTTTGAGATGAAGGATTTAGGAGTAGCAGATGTTATTCTAAACATCAAGCTATTGGGAGATGATGATGGTGGCATTACATTGCTTCAATCTCACCATGTGAAAAATTTCTTGAGTCGCTTTGGCTATAGTGACTGCATTCCAACACTATATGATGCTAGCATGCTGCTTCAAAAAAACCGAATTGCTAGAGATCAATTAAAATATTCTCAGATTATTGGCTCGCTTATATATTTAGCCAGTGCTACAAGACCTGACATCTCTTTTGTTGTTAGCAAACTGAGCCAATTTGTTTCAAAACCGGGAATGTTCATTGGAAAGCTCTAGAGAGAGTTATGCGTATTTCAAAGGCAATACAAATAATGGAGTTTACTACAACTGGGTACCCAAAGGTGCTTGAAGGGTATAGTGATTCAAACTGGATCTCAGATGCCGATGAGAAAAAGGCCACGACCGGATATGTCTTCACTCATGGACGTGGCGTTGTTTCTTGGAAATCTTGCAAGCAGACCATCTTAACGAGGTCAACAATGGAAGTAGAACTCACAACACTAGATACAACTACAGTCGAAGCAGATTGGCTTCGTCGGCTCTTGAATGACTTTCTGGTTGTTGAGAAACCTACACCGGGTATCCTTATGAACTGTGACAATCAAAGTGTGATCACGAAAGTGAGCAGCTCAAAGGATAACATGAAGTCAGCAAGACATGTTCACAGAAGGTTAAAGTCTGTCAAGAAAATGAGAAACTCCAGAGTTATTACATTGGATTATATCCAAACATCTGAAAATCTGGAAGATCCTTTTACTAAGGGTCTATCACATAATGTGTTAGATAATTTATCAAAGGAGATGGGTATGAGATCCACAATATGAGTTGTTCACAGTGGTAACCTAGTCTATGTGATCGGAGATCCCGTGAGTTAGATCTGGAAGACAAGTTGTTGGTCAATTGAGAGAAGAGTATCCATACTGCTAACAATACCACTCCATGAAGATGCAATACTCTCCTAATCTGCATGGCAGGTTGATGTATATCTTAATGTGTTCTAAGTGACTTATTTAAGCAGAGATGTTGTCATGTAGAACATCTTTTGAAGAACACACCTATGTGAGTCTGATTGTTAAACGTCGCAATTTATGAGAGTATGATGCTCTCTAGTAAACTCATGAAAGGCCTCGGAGTATGACGCATAAGCTCCACCCGCAGGGAAGTCCCGTGGTAACCTAGTATTGGTCAAGGCTTTGTGTGAAGTTAGATTGCAGAAAACTTGCAGTTCAAGGCCTAATCCACTGTTCAAATTACTTACTAGTGTAGCATAGAGTTCTAGGTGAAAGTTCTAACTTAACAGTCACCACTACAGTACTGGTATATAAAACAGTGTTTTAGAACCAAATGCAAAACTTGTGTGCCTCTAGGATCTGGTGGGAGATTGTTGTAATTTGGTCCATTTCGGGCCAACCCAATAGCCATTTCAGAAATTCCTTATAAATCCTAGAGGCCCACTTAGCCATTTCATGCAAGGCAAGAGGTGGGACTAAAATTTAGTCCCACATTGCTAGTTTGGTAGGAGTTGGATCTCCTTGTAATGGAGGTTGTTTCCCCACATGTATGAGCATGAGAATAAGAAAGACATTCACGTGTGCTCCTTCTCCGCCGCCCACCTCGCCACGCCACGCCTTGCCTCGGCTCCCCTCGTCACTACGCGGGTTGCGGGAATGAGCCGAGCCGTTGTGTTGCTGTCTGTTCGCCTCCCTCTCATGTGCCTATAAGAGAGATGCCCTACCTCTAGTCCCGTACGGGTGAAGGGTGATAAGGTTTTGGGGAGCACTCTACGCGACTACTGACCTGTTCATCACGCACACCCCGAACGCCGACGAGCACTTCCTTGATGTCGATGACCTCTTCAACGATATGGGTGACAACGTCAACGTCAACGCTACTGCCACAACACAGTATGTGTTCATGTTCTTTTTGTGTGGGAGATCCTGCTACAATTTCTTCTTTAGTATCTTTTCTAGATATGTTCTTATCTAGGTCACATGTGTAGATGCTATTTGCCATCTCTCTTTTAGATTGCATGACTTGTTTCATCTCTGGCTCTCTGCTATAATAGTCATGTTTTTTTAAAAGATCCGGGGTTGTCGGCTTCATTGGTTTAGGAGAAAGCAAGCGGGAAAACATCGACGATCAAGTGATCATGGTTACAAGAGACAAGGAGAGCGACTGAAAGGAATAGAGAACAGATGAAAAAGCTCACTGGCTGTTATCTCGCTAAATCTTCCCCGAAAGGGGGCTCTAGGCATCGTGCTCCTGCTAGTCGCCAAAGCTCGAGCGTGCCCCTGATGGCTCATTGGACGTCTTGAGTTTGTGGCAGCTTGCCTCTGAATGTGCTCGCGTTTCTCTCTTTCCATAGTTCCCAGATAATCAACAGCATCATCGACTTGAGACCCTTTTTGAATTAAATCATATGGTAAATTGCTCATATTTCTAACACGGATCGCGCCGTGGACCAATACAGAACCACTGTTGAGATGTGGATATTCCATGTGTATTTCTTGTACAACAAGCCCTCCTCCTTCCTTGTATAGTTGAGGACATGGCTCTCCTCTGTACTTATATATACATGCATATTGCACCCAATGAATATATCGTGAGTTGCATAATTCTCTACATGGTATCAGCCTTAATTCGATCCCTCCTACCCTAGCGTGTCGCCGTTGCTTCCAGCCGCCGCCGCTCCCCTCGCTACGCCCGCGCCGCTGATCTTTTGCCGCCACCGTAGCCCTCCCATGCGCTGATGGCTCCCTGCCGCTGCCACCTCTCGCGATCGCTCCCCCAGGCCCGTCGCTAGCCGTCCGCCAACCCATCGCTAGCCGCCTGCCTCCCAAACCCTAAACCTCGCCGCTATCCTCTCTGCCACCCGCCACCTCGCCGCTAGCCGCCCGCCTCCCGTACCCTAAACCTTGATGCTATCCTCTCTGCCACCCGCCACCTCGCCGCTAGCCGCCTACCTACACACCCTAAACCTGCCGCTACCCTGCTGCTAGCCACCCTCGCTGCCTCGCATCCACCAGAAACCCTAACCCGACCCGGCCGCACCTAACCCTAGCCGCTCTTGAATTCGCTGCCATGTCAGGTTCTGATCTCTCCAACCGTTCCGCCGCCTCCACTCCTCCGGCAGTGTGTCCGCCGAACCCCTTCGACTCCTCCGCCGGCTCCTCCGCCGCCACCCTCCCCGATCCTGCCTACATACGCGATGTTCCCATCGAACATCGCGTCCCAATTATCCTCTCCCACAAAGAGGCGAATTTTTATGCTTGGAAGACATACTTCAGTCTCCTCTTCCATGAGTATAACATGCAGGATCACATCGACCGCACCGCCAACCTCTTCGTCCTGAACCGTGATGCCGACTGGCTGGCGATCAACGCCACCATCATCCGGTGGCTCTTCCTCACCGTGTCCAAGGACATCTTCCACACCGTCGTTCGCGACAAGGATGGTGCATGCATGGTGTGGAACAAGATCGTCAGTCTCTTCACCGACGACAAGCTCCAACGGATCGTCTTTCTACAGCAGGAGTTCTTCGGGTGTCACCAAAAGGACTCCTCCGTCGACGACTACTGCATGCGCCTCAAGACCCTTCCCGGCAAGCTCAATGACATTGGCTTCAAGGTGGGCGACGAGTTGCTCCTCTCCACCCTCACCGCCGGCCTCAATGAGGATCTCGGCAACGCCGCCTCCAACCTCACCCTCATGGCGAACCCTACCTACAAGTGGGCGGTGGCGTATCTCCGTCTCAAAGAACGCTGGTTGAAGCATCTTCGCTCCCGTGATGTTCACACCGCCTTCGCCGCCGGCTATTCACGCGGTGGCCATGCACCCTCGGGCGCGCCCCCGGCTTTCCGGCGTCGTTCCAGGCGCCCCAGCCCCCGGCCCCTCCTACACCGGATGGCGTCTACGGCGCCCCTACCAGCAGCGGCCTCTGGCTCCCGCGGCTCCTGCGGCTCTTCCTCAACACTTGTCGCAGCAGCCGCGCCAGAGGCGCCGCGGTCACGGCAAAGGTCAGCAGCAGCAGCAATAGCTGCGCGCCGGGCCTGTCCAGCAGCAGCCGCCGCCGCCTTGGGGGGGGGCACAACCCCTGGACAGGGTTTGTGCACGCCTACACCATGCCCGTGCCCTGCCCCCCGCTCCGAGTCTCCTCGGGCCCGGTCCTTCCGGCCATCAGGCTTTCTTCGCCGGTCAGCAACCCGGTCCGGTCGCCCCACACCCTACTACTCTCCCGCTCCGGTTGGCTATGGCGGGCCAACCGCTAGCGCAGGCGTGACCGGCTACTCGGGCTACCCCGCTCCGGTCTCTTATGATCCGGCCCTGCTTGCTGCACTTCATCAACAGCCTCCGACCGGGGCTTATTCCGGCGGTGGCGACTGGTTTATGGACACCGGTGCATCTTCGCACATGGCCGCTTATCCGAGTAACCTCTCTTCTGCGTCTCCTATTCACACTTCCTCTCGTATCATTATCGGTAATGGTGCTGGTCTTCCTATCACTCACGTTGGTTCCACAAGTTTTCCCTCGAACTCTAGACCACTTTATCTCAATAATGTTCTTCTGTCTACTGAACTTATTCAGAACTTAGTCTGTGTTCGTAAACTTTCTCGTGATAACTCTGTAACTGTGGAATTTGACGAAGTTGGTTTTTCTGTTAAGGACGCCCTCACCTGGATGGTTCTTCACCGCTGTGAAAGTCTCGGTGATACATACTCCGTCCAGCCTCCATCATCCACACATGCTGGACCAGTTGCTCTTTCTGCCGGCATTGATCTTTGGCACGCCTGTCTCGGTCATCCTAGCTCCACCGCTCTTCGTCAAATTATTAGGGATTTTCTTTTACTTGTAATAAAACAGATGCGCACTCTTGTCACGCATGTCGTCTGGGCAAACATGTTCGCCTTCCCTTTAGTGCTTCATTCACAGTTGCATCATTACCTTTTGAGTTAATCCATAGTGATGTCTAGACCTCTCATGTTGCTAGTAACACTGGGTTTTCATATTATCTTGTTATCTTGGGTGACTACTCTCACTTTGTGTGGACCTTTCCATTGCGTAAGAAGTCCGAAGTTGCTGCCACCCTTACCGCCTTCTACTCTTTCGTGTCTACGCAATTTGGTCGTCCCATTCTAGCTTTGCAAACTGGCAATGGGAAAGAGTTCGACAACACCACCATTCGCAATCTTCTCTCCACATATGGCACAATTTTTCGTCTTACATGTCCATACACTTCAGAGCAGAACGGTCGGGCTGAACGCATTCTCTGCACTCTTAATGATTGCGTCTGTACCCTCCTATTCCACGCATACATGCCACCTCGTTTCTGGCCCGACGCTGTCGCTACCGCCATCCCCCTCATCAACCTTCGTCCATGTCGCACCCGGTGGAACTTTACACCCCACCACCTTCTCTTTGGGTCTCCTCCTTCATACGATGGTCTTCGTATTTTCGGTTCTCTTTGTTATCCTAGTATTGCCGCCACTTCTCCTCATAAACTTTCTCCTCGTTCCCTTCCGTGTGTCTTCCTTGGTTACCCGGCTAACACCAAGGGCTATAGATGCTATGATCCGGTTTCCCACCGTGTCATCACATCTCGGCATGTTTATTTCGACGAGTTTTGTTTCCCTTTTAAACAGGAACAGCAGGAGGCTTCTCCCTCGGCGCCCGACCCCTCTCTGGCCGACCCTGTCCGCCTTGGCTTCGACCCACGGCATAGGGCGGCCCCTGGACGCGCGGTGCTCCGGCTCCTGCCTGCTGCTTCGCCTGGCTTGCCGGCCTCCCTGGCCTCGTCATCGCCGGGCTCAGCATTGGCCTTGCCGGTCCATGCGCCGGCCTCGCCAGCCTCGCTGGCTTCTGCGCCGGCTCACTTGCCGGTCTCGTCGGTCCCTAGATCGGGTTCCTTGCCAGCGTCATCGCCTGCTCCTGCCCCGGCCTCTTCGTCGGGCGTGTCGCCGGCTTCTACACAGCCGGCCTCGTCGCCGGCTCCTCCATCACCGGCCGTTCCACCACCGGTGGTTGTTGTGGTACCCCCACCCGCTGGCCCTGTCACTCGGTCGCACCTGGGTGTTTATCGGCCGAGCACCCGCTACCCTCCGGATGTGTACACCTGCGTGGCCAAGACAGCTTCTTTGTCGCCGTCACCCTTGCCGACCTCCAGCGTGTCGCGCTTTGCGACCCCATGTGGTTTGATGCGATGAAGGAGGAATTTGACGCCTTGCAGGGCAATCACACTTGCAGCTTGTCCCGCGTCCCCCTCGGGCCAACATCATCACCGGGAAGTGGGTGTTCAAGCACAAGTTTCATCCGGATGGTACTCTTGACCGACACAAGGCGCGTTGGGTCGTTCAGGGAGCGAGCAGGTGTTGACTTCACCGACACCTTCACCCCGATTGTCAAACCCGGGACAATTCAGACTGTTCTTCAGCTAGCCGTATCCCGCTCCTGGCCTGTGCACCAGATGGATGTTTTGAACGCTTTCCTTCATAGTCATCTTGAGGAACAAGTGTTCTGTCAGCAGCCGACAGGGTTCGTTGATGAGTCTTCTCCGGATCATGTGTGCTTGCTCTCTCGGTCTTTGTACGGGCTCAAGCAGGCCCCTCGCACTTGGTACCAACGCATCACAGCGCTTCTTCATCAGCTTGGCTTCCGCTCCACTCGCTCCGATGCGTTGCTGTTTGTCTACCACCAGGGTGATGCTACTGTCTTCCTGGTGCTCTATGTCGACGACATCATCTTGACAGCATGCTCGACTGCTCTTCTTCGATAGCTCACTGAACGTCTTCGCGCTGAGTTTTCCATTAAGGACTTGGGTCCTCTGCACTATTTTCTCGGCATCGAGGTGATTCGCCGAGCAGATGGCTTCTTTCTTAATCAGCGGAAGTACGCTCATGAGCTTTTGGGCTGTGCCGGGATGCTCAACTGCAAAACAGCTGCCAGGCCTGTTGGCACGAAGGCTAAGCTCTCTGCCACTGATGGTTCTCCAGCTTCAGATGGTCCATTCTACCGGTCTATTGTTGGTGCTCTCCAGTACCTCACTCTCACTCGCCCGGAGCTTCAGTATGCTGTGCAGCAGGTGTGCCTTCATATGCATGCTCATCGAGATGCTCACTGGACCGCGGTCAAATGCATTCTTTGCTATATCCGGGGCACTCTGGATCTCGGGTTGTCCTTGCAGGCTTCGACCTCTCTGGACTTGACTGCTTATTCTGATCCTGACTGGGCCGGCTGCCCCAACACGCGCCATTCGACATCCGGCTATTGCGTTTTCCTTGGGACATCCCTCATCTCCTGGTCGTCCAAGAGACAGCCCATTGTTTCCCGCTCCAGTGCTGAAGCGGAGTACCGCGCCGTCGCCAACGTCGTTGGAGAGTGTTCTTGGCTCCAACAGCTTCTCCATGAGCTCTTGTCTCCGGTTCACAAGGCCACGATTGTCTACTGTGATAATGTCTCTGCGGTCTATCTCTCCGCCAACCCGGTTCATCATCAACGCACCAAGCACATTGAGATTGGTATCCATTTTGTTCGGGAGCAGGTGGCTCTTGGTCATGTACGCGTGCTACATGTCCCGACTTCCCAACAATTTGCTGACATCATGACCAAGAGTTTGCCTACTACGTCGTTCGAGGAGTTTCGCTCCAGTCTTTGCGTCGACTATGGTGTCGCTTCGATTGCGGGGGGATGTTGAGATGTAGATATTGCATGTGTATTTCTTGTACAACAAGCCTTCCCCCTTCCTTGTATAGTCGAGGACGTGGCTCTTCCATGTATTTATATATACGTGCATATTGCATCCAATGAATATATCGTGAGTTGCATAATTCTCTACACCCACGTTGGATGATTTTTTACGGTTCGGACAAATGCAAAAGGTCTGAGAGTCGGCATGGGAAATGGGGTGACCAACTCCAAGTAGCAGCACCACCACCTAATTCTGCTCGGTCAGCATGGTCGTGTACAGCTCCGCGAGGTCATGGGCTGCCGATGGTTTTGGCGTCCGCCGCGGCGAAGTGCTCTGTCCACGCGACAACGTTATCTGATACTTCTGCTTTGAAGTATTGTTTTGTTTCTCTGGAAAGGCAGAGACCCCTGGATTCACACACACACTCAACACAGGATTAGGATTCATACACTGAAGTAAAAAAGTAAGCCGCACGCAGATAAGACAATGGATCCATCCTGACGAGTGACGAGTGACGAGTGACCACCATCACAGAAAAAGCAAAGCGAGATAGGGGCCTAACATCAGTTACTGAAACGTGTACATTACAGGCCGGGAAAAGATCTGCTCGGGGGAAAATACTGACCGCGAATCATTCCAGTGAACTCGCTTTCGCAATACGAAAGACGACACATCAACCAGAGAGATTACCTTTTTTTTCGGGAAAACCGAAGAGATTATTAACCACAAAAACCCAGCTCACGAACGAACCCAACTTTCAATCATGGCAATACAACACAAAATTACATTCAGGTCCGTAGACCACCAAAGCAAAAACCCGGCTCACGCACAAACCCGATTATTGATGGACAATTAAGTTCCATTCTTTGATGTTATTGTTATTAAACGTCTCGTCTATCAGTTGTCAGGGACTTGCAATGTTCATGCCAGTGGTACAGCTACACACATCCTGGTCGACCTCCTTCTGCAAAACACGAAAGAACCTACCTGACAATATTTACACACCTTTTTAGATTTTAGATGATTGTTTTAATTACACACCTTTTTAGATTTTAGATGATTGTTTTAAAAAAGCAAAGACCAAGTATGATCACTTGGGCTAGGATTTTACATAGTTTCACAAACTCAATCATACGGGTGTTTAGCCATGGGACCTCCCATTCGGGCGACCCGCGCGCTCAAAACCAGCCACGCGAGCCCACCCCGAAATCACTAATTGAGGAGTACTCCTTACGAAGATCATTCCAACCTTTCCTGGTTGCGACAAGTAGCGCGCTGCATGTACGCCACTTGTCGCAATCAGGGAGTTTTTCCTTTTTTCATAGATCCGTTTATTCAAAATGTTTTATCTCTTAAACCATGCATCCAAATCTCGAACCGCTTTCATCGTTGGATTCCTCGCATCGAGATCTTCAGAACTAGATCACATGTTGATAGGTTTTGATGAACTTTTTTCACAAAAAAAACGGATGAAAAAACCGAACCGGGAGTACGGGATTTTCCCTTTTTGAAAGAGGCACGCCCGTGCCTCTCAAGAAATCATAACCGTGCCTCTCGCGAAAGCAAAACCGTAACTCTCACGGAAGAAAAAAAAATATATGAGAAAACACATTTTTTCCCTTTCCGAGGAGGCACGGCCGTGACTCTCGGGGAAGCAAAACCGTGACTCCCGCGAAGAAAAAAATGGAATATACGTTTTTTTCCATTTCCGAGAGGCACGTCCGTGACTCTCGCGAAAGCACAATCGTGCCTCTTACGGAAGCAAAACCGTGACTCTTGCGGAAAAAAAATGTTTTTTTTCGTTTCCAAGAGACACGGCCGTAATTCTCGCGAAAGCACAACCGTGCCTCTCGCGGAAGCAAAACCGTGGCTCTCGCGAAAGAAAAAAAAAACAGAAAACACATTTTCTTTTTCATTTCTGAAAAGCACGGCCGTGACTCTTGCGAAAGC
>NC_057801.1:486366046-486379373 GCF_018294505.1 Triticum aestivum | reverse complement strand
GTGCCTCTCGCGGAAGCAAAACCGTGACTCTCACGAAAGAAGGAAAAAAAAGACGCTAAGGAAGACGGGTGGAAAACCAAAACATCGAAAAAAACAAAAAAAAAACGTTACAAAGCCGAAAACGCGTGCGGAAAAATTAAAAATAATTCGAAGGGAGTGCCCAGAGCGCGACACGTGGCGAATGACTGAGAGCGCCAAGTGGCGCTGATCATTGCGAGGCTCCCGAATGAGCGCTCGTTAATTAGTTGCTCTGAGCACACCCTCGCTCCCCTTCGTGCCCTCATGGGCTGGCCCATGTGTGGGCCGGGATGCCCATTTTTGCCTTTTGTTTATTTCCTGTTTCTAAAAATATTTTAGGATATAATTTTTTTTAAATGTGGGGTACCTTATGTGGGGTACCTTCCTAAAAAATCATGAATTAAAAAAAACGTTCGGGAATTCAAAAAATGTTGAGGATTTAAGAGAATGTTCATGAATTTGTAAAAAAAAAGTTCACGAATTCCAAAAATGTTCATGAATTAGAAAAATGGTCATGATTTTGGAAAATTCTTAGTGAATTTAGAAAATATTCATGATTCAAAAAAGTCCACAATTTGTATTTTTTTCATGATTTAAGTTGTTTGTGAATTTTAGAAATGTTCACGATTTCGAATAATATTCACAATTTAAAGGAATGTTCATGAATTTGTAAAAAAAAGTTCATAATTTCAAAAATATGTTTGTGAGTTTAACATCAGTTACGGAAACGTGTAGATTACATGCCGGGAAAAGATCTGCTCGGGGAAAAATACTAACCGCGAATCATTTCAGTGAACTCGCTTTTGCAATACTGAAAGACTAAATGTCAGACCAGAGAGATTACCTTTTCTTTTTGCGGCAAAACAGGGGAGATTACTCACCCGAAAAACTCAGCTCATATGCAAACCGGACTCTTGATGGACAATTAAGTTCCATCCTTCGATGTTGTTATTAAACGTGCCCTCTATCAGTTGTCACAAACTTGCAATGTTCGTGCCATTGGTACACCCAGACCGGTTCGGTCGACCTCCTTTTTATATTTTAGATGATTGTTTTAAAAAAGCAAAGACCAAGTATGATCGCATGGGTTTGGATTTTCCCTAAAAAAACCACAAATACATTATTCCATGAGTATCTCTCTAAGAAAAACATATAAAAGAGCTAATGAGAGAGACTACAGTTTCAGTAACAAGGTTAGTCGACGGAGACTCGGCAACACTGAAATTACCGGGGATAAATCATGCCATCAGCTCCCCTAAAAAAAATAAAAAAAAATCATGCCATCAGCGTGTTATCCCACTGAATTGTTCCACTTCAGTCTCTTTATTGAACAGAATTACATCTGAACACACTGACAATGCCTCACATTTTGCTTTCTTTATTCAACACGCACACCTCCAAGCAGAGCTTAAATATTTCTCACATATCACTGACGAAAAAGTAGGCGAGCATCGCAATTAGCTAGAACCAGCAGGTGCAGCCAATTTCGCGAGAAACCCTTTGTAGTGCTCCATGATCTTCCCGGCTTCGGGCATCTCCTCCTCCACGGCGTCCACGGCCATGAACCGCTCGGCCCACGCCGCCAGGCCCGGGACTCTGGCCTCGTCCAGCAGGTTGGTGCCGCCCAATTCGTCCACCGCCCGGATCCACACCACGAAGCTTCCGAGAGCGAGGTCGACGATCCCGACGGCGTCGCCGCCGAAGAAGGCCTTCCCCTTGGAGCACTCCCTGAACGCCCGCTCCAGCGTCTCCACCTGAGGCAGCACGTTCTCGAACGCCTCCGCTCTCTGCTCCGCCGTCGTCGCCCTGAACAGCGGCCTCCACGACGGGAAGAACTGCAAGCGCATCACACAGATTCAGCAAGTCGTAAAACCAACCGATGTCTCATGTCTGTCTGCTGATTTTACGGTACGAAACTCGAGCTACGATGAACAACAGAGCAGAGGGTGTTTGTACCGTGTCGTTGACGTAGGTGGCCCAGAAGCGGGCGACGGCGCGGTCGTGGGGGTCGGCGGGGAGGAGGGGCGTCCCGGCCCCGGCCCAGGCCTCGTCGACGTACTCGAGGACGACGAGCGACTCGCACACCGGCCGGCCGTCGTGGATCAGCACGGGGACCTTCTTGTGCACCGGGTTGGAGCTGAGCAGGAGGTCGCTCTTGTGCTGCAGGTCCTCCTCGATGTACTCGTAGCTGAGGCCATTCATCCGCAGCGCCACCTTCACGCGGATCACCCAGGGGCTCATCCACGCGCCCAGCAGCTGCAGCTCGCCTCCTTCCCCTCCTCCTGCCATTGCAGAGTGCAGAGGGAGCCTTCAGAGTTCAGACCTGTGTAGTGCTTTCTTGTTCGATTTTGTGCTCAGCCGCTCAGGTGATATAATTCGGTTTCTTAGTTTGACTAGGGGAAACGTGTCCTTCTTTTAATCCGACTTATTTTGCCGCATCGTAAGCCGCCTCCCTTCTGCGCCACGTGTCCCATGGACCAGCGCACTGCTTCCCCTTTTCTTCCTTATCTTCTCGGCCAATCGATCTCGCTGTGTCCTCGCGCTGGATCCCCTCCTGGCCTCCTCCTCCTCCTCTCTCTCTCTCTCTCTCTCTCTCTCTCTCTCTCTCTCTCTCTCTCTACCCAAGCTCCTTCCTCCGGTGAGCTCGCTTTCACCAGGCCAGGAAGGCCACCGCTCCTTGCCGGCGCTCGATGCTATAGGGACCACCAAGGGCTGTTGCAAAAGAGGCCACTGGTGCTTTTGGGGGGACCCGCCATGATTTTGTCAGTCGTTAGTGGTTGTGGAGAGCCGACCGGCGGCGTTCGACGCTGCAAAGCAGCTAACCGTCGGTGCTTCATGGGGGGAGCCATCCTGGTGTTTACGGAGGACCACGAGCTGCAATGCAGCAGAGAGGCTGCTAAGTCGTGCGCCAACATGCATGCAACACCAGACTTTCATTGATCGTGCGGTCAGTGCAGACTCAATCGTGGCTAACAACCTCCCTGTGGACTAGCTAACTAGCTAAAGACTAGGGAGATTTGGTTAGGGCATGTACAATGGTTGATAAGATAGTCTTATCTTAAGTTTTGCATGTAGTTTAGAGATGACAAAAAAACATGCCTACAATGGGTCATCTCTTAGCCTTATCTTCAATAACTAGTTATTCCTAAAAACATGGTGAGACATATTGTGCTAAGAGATCATCTCTTGTCTTTTCTTAAATAAGAGAAGACAAGCCTTTTCTTATGGGTTCTCTCTCCTTCACCTCATCATTTATCCTACGTGGCAGTCCTAAGATAGCATCATTGTACATGCCCTTAGAGACTACAACGGCATGCAGAGGTGGTTAGGCTCGTTTACAGCTTCAACGACCATGACGCGGTTGACGGCCGCACGACAATGCTTCAATGACCGTGGCAATGCCTCCATGACCATGATGACTTCGACGGCCACGGCATTGGTTCAACGACTAGGGCGACGAGGCATTGCCATGACGGCGTTGAGGACCGTGGCCATGCAACAAGGCATGCTTCAATGGTAGTGGTGATGCTTCGATAACCATGGCGAGGGAGCGCTTCAATGGCAATGCTTTCATGACCATGATGACTTCGACGGCCACAACAATGCTTCAACGACTAGGGCGATCAGTCATGCCATGACGGCGTCGACCACCACGGCCAAGCAACAAGGCATGCTTCAATGGTTGTAGCGATGCTTCGCCGACTACGATGACGCCAACGACTGCAGAAATGCTTCGATGGTCACAATGACCGGCGTGCTTCAATGGTCGTGGCAATGCTTCCATGACCCTGATGACTTTGATGGCCACGGCAATGCTTACGAGCTAAGAGGCATGCCGCATGGACGACCGCGGCCATGCAACGAGCCATGCTTTAATGTTCATGGCGATGCTTTGACGACCGCGACTATGTCGATGATTGCGCAAATGCTTCGACAACCATGACGACGAGACATGCCATGATGGCGTCGACGCCCGCGACCATGCAAAGAGGCATGCTTCAATAACCTTTGCGGAACATCACCGGCGTTGTTATGGAGTGTCTTCGGGCCGTCAGAGCATCATCAGCGTTGTAATGAAGCATCGTCGGGGCGTCGGAGCATCACTGTTGCTGCAATGGAGCATCGTTCGGGCCATCGGAGCATCACCGGTTTTGTAATGAAGCATTGTCGGGGCCGTCGGAGCATCACCATTGCTGTAATGGAGCATCGTTCAGGCCGTCGAGCATCACCGGTGCTGAAATGATGCATCGTCGGGGTCGTCGGAGCATTGGTCGTTGCTGCAATGGAGCATCGTTCGGGCCGTCGGAGCATCACCTGTGTTGTAATGAAGCATCGTCGGGGCCGTCAGAGCATCACCATTGCTGCAGTGGAGTATCGCTCGGGCCGCCGGAGCATCACGTTCATCGATGATGTAATGAAGCATCGTCGGGGCCGTTGGAGCATCGACAGTTGCTGCAATGGAGCATCGTTCGGGCCGTTGAAGCATCACCGGTGCTGCAACGAAGATCACCGGTGTTTCGTTGGAGCATTGCAGGGCCGCCGGAGCATTGCCCGTGTTTCAAGGATGGTCGTAGCAGCGTCATTTTTGCACCCCGGGTCTGCAGCCGTGGCCGTGCATGGTGAGGTCGTCGTGTTTTCCTGTGAGATGACCGGTGACGGGGCTGCCGCAACCCGGGAAATGAATATGCATATATCCGATGGCTGGCTGGAGTCGCTGCGGGAGAGATATAGGGGTATTTGGGATGGAAGTGATGGTCCAGACTCCAGAGATCAAGCGGCCCTAATCAACGGAAATAAACGGTTGGCAAGGCGATTTAAAAATCCCTGCCATCAACCGGTTTACGTGTAGCAGCGGCCTTTGACTAGTGGATTTATTTTGACTGTTTAACTTGGAAGTGGAGAGTCCTGGATGCTTCGGTGTCGTCGTTTCATTGTTTGAAAGAGTTGCATCACTCGTCAGCGCTGTCGTGGCTTAGGAAAGGAAGAGGTGGCAAGTGGCGAAAATTCTATACCAACGGATTTTTACGGGTCTCCCAGCTAGGCTTCCCCGTAAAAGCCCGTGCTCATTTGCCCGTGCGTGCAGCAAAGCTAGGCAGGCGGTGCTTCATGCTTCATGAGGACTGTCCGATTTATTCGGATTTTATCCCATTACGTCACGGACAACCGTGTCCCGTTTTGTCTGCCCGTCTATTAAGGCACCCAATCGGACGGTCGCATCGTATTTTGTCCGGCTTGCGATAAGAAAAGCCGGACACACATTAAAAAACATACAAATAAATTTAATTAAACAGTATGATGCATTAAACTTAACTTAAAATAAATAACTTGAATCCGTCATTGTGGTTGTCCTCGATGTCGCCGCCGTCTTCGCGTGCCAGCATGTGGTTGAGGCCCTCCCATTGGGCGCGGTCGTGCTCTCGGACATGGTCATCGAGCACGCGGCGCACGAGCTCCTCCTCCTCGGCCGACATTGCTGGTAGTGGTGGCGAGGGGGACGACGTCAGGGTTAGCCCACGGACCTGTGCACGACCACGCGGCGGGCGAGCTGAGAGCGCGTGCGCAACTGCCAGAGCACGCCCGTGGCTTGCTCGGAGCACGACCGGCGAAGTAGGATTGTCGCCCGTCGTGCTCGTTGCAGAACCACGTATCCCACATCGGAGAGTCCACAGCGTACCTGGCGTCGGCGAGGAGGTTGGGAGGCAGGCGGGCGCGGCGGCGCTGGGTCGCCTCACAGCGAGCTAGGCCGCCGACCGAGATCGGAGGGATTGGCACGCGGTCCGCCAAGAGGTTCCAGTACTTGGGGAGGTGCACGACGCTCCACGGCAGCGGCATGCTTGTCTCCTAGTATCTCTGGCATATCTCTGATTTGACGTATATCCGACAACGAGGCGTGGCCGCCAGCGGGGCGATGTGATCATATTGAAGAAATAAGAGGGTGGTGTTGTGAGCATTCTTGCGGTATGCTAGCTGCCTCGGACTAAGCCCAATGAGGTGTTTGTAGTGATGCTCTAGTAAGGAACCTAAAGTTTTTCATCCACGAGGACTATAGACCACCAGTTAGTGGTGGTGGGGTCAAAGTTGTTGTCGACCCATTTGAATTTGGAGGAATTTCAGTAAGGTCCAATTAAGCTAACTAACTAGTTATCATGGTCCGCCCTAGGCAAGGTCAAGAAGTGTGACGGCCAAGAGTTCATCTTAAATAAGAGTCTAATACATTTGAATATATAAATTCCATCACTGAATTATAATTTTCACAAGGTAACACCATCACTAATTAAAATAATAATTATGATTGATGGATACCCAACTTTTCCCAACCATGAGCGACTAGAGAAGTAAGGTCTAGGGAACCTTCGCCCCCACCACCTTAAGGCAATGGCAGGGTTAGCCCGCGGACCCGCGCACGACCGCGCGGTCGGGCGGGCTGAGAGCGTGTGTGCAACTGCCAGAGCACACCCGTGGCTTGCTCGGAGCACAACCGGTGAAGTAGGATTGTCGACCCACGTCGTGCTCGTCGCGGAACCACGTATCCCACATCGGAGAGTCCACAGTGTAACTGGCGTCGGCGAGGAGGTCGGGGGCCAGGCGAGCGCGGCGGCGCTGGGTCGCCTCACAGCGAGCTAGATCGCCGACCGAGATCGGAGTGATTGGCACGTGGTCCGCCAAGAGGTGCCAGTAGTTGGGGAGATGCACGACGCTCCACGGTAGCGACATGCTTGTCTCTTAGTACCTCTGGCATATCTCCGATTTGACGTATATCCAACGGCGAGGCGTGGCCGTCGGCGGGGCGATGTGATCATATTGAAGAAATAAGAGGGTGGTGTTATGAGCATTCTTGCGGTACGCTAGCTGCCTCGGACTAAGCCGAATGAGGTGTTTGTAGTGATGCTCTAGTAAGGAACCTAGAGTTTTTCCTCCACGAGGACTATAGACCACCAGTTAGTGGTGGTGGGGTCAAAGTTGTTGTCGACCAATTTGAATTTGGAGGAATTTCAGTAAGGTCCAATTAAGCTAACTAACTAGTTATCATGGTCTGCCCTAGGCAAGGTCAAGAAGTGTGACGCCCAAGGGTTCATCTTAAATAAGAGTCAAATACATTTGAATATATAAATTCCATCACTGAATTATAATTTTCACAAGGTAACACCATCACTAATTAAAATAATAATTATGATCGATGGATAGCCAACTTTTGCCAACCATGGGCGACTAGAGAAGTAAGGGCTAGGGAACCTTCGCCCCCACCACCTTAAGTCAATGGCAGGGGGCTCTAGCCCCCCCCCCTCATGACACCAATACCAATTTCTCGTGCAAAAGTGTCATATTGTTCTAACAACCAATTTAATCTTCTTTGCTTACTTATGGTCCCACCTCCTTTTTGGCCTAGGGCCTCTGAATCATCATGACCGACCCTCCTAGTCGTGCCATGCACTCGACAGTGTGTCACAAAAATGTAGCCGAACAAGATACTTTTTTTGGCATCAACATTGAACTATCAGGGTCATATTATTTGCTCTAATTAATTGCATTGCTACGTTGCACACATTGTTGATGGCATTGTACTTTGAGACCTGATGTCTTAGTAATTCATACAACCGGTGTACGTGACTTCTTCAATAAATTGAAATTGAGCCAAACAAAGTTTTTTCACTAACCAAGGTTTGCTAGTGGGTATCATTACTAGTAGTCACCTTGGTCCACCCACATTGACTATATGTATTGTCTATAATGTTGTTCATGCCAGACCACATGAATCGAGGATAATGGTCAAGTCATTTGTCATATTAGAGGGACCAATATGGCTTTACACATGAAGGGATTGATACAGTCGACCAGAGGGGTGTGAATAGGAGGCTACAAATTTTAATCTTAATTACAATTTAGGGACTTCCAGATAAAATAGGTTTATCTAGATATGCAACTAGATGAACACAAACTATATGGCAAGAAATCTCAAAGCAAAGTGTGTCAGGTAACAATCTAATTAGCAAGCCAACAAGCATATTGATTGTTCGTATCTGCGTTGATTTTTTCCCGAAAAGAAGAGGATGATGCAACACAACAACAGTAAGTATTTCCCTCAATTATGAAACCAAAGTTATCAATCTAGCAGGAGAACCAAGCAACACTATGTAAACAACACATGCGCACAAACAACAAAAACTTGCAACCCAACGCGTAAGGGGGGTTGTCAATCCCTCCTCAGTATTGAGATAGATTAAATTGTATGAGATTTGATAAATAGATCTAGCAAAAACACACAAAAAAATAAAGAAAAAGTGCAACAAGGTAATTTTGGTTTTAATACGATAAGGAATAGACTCGGTGCCGCAGATTTCACTAGATGCTTCTCTCAAAAAATAGCATACGGTGGGTAAACGAATTACTATTGGGTAATTGACAGAAGAGCAAATAATTATGACGATATCCAAGGCAATGATCATGTATATAGGCATCACGTCCAAGATTAGTAGACAGAATCTTGCCTGCATCTACTACTATTACTCCACACATTGACCGCTATCCAGCATACATCTAGTGTATTAAGTTTATGGAAAAACAAAGTAATGCAATAAGAATGATGAGATGATGTAGACAAGATCTATTCATGTAGGAATAGACCCCATCTTTTTATCCTTAATGACAACGATACATGCGTCTCATGTCTCCTTCTGTCACTGAGATTGAGCACCGCAAGATCGAACCCATCATAAAGCACATCTTCCCGTCGCAAGAACAATCTAGTTGGCCAAACCAAACCAAAGTTTCGGAGAAGATATATGAGGCTATAACAATCATGCATAAAAGAGTTCAACAAAGACTCAAATACTATTCATGGGTAGATCTGATCATAAACTCACAATTCATCGGATCCAAACAAACACACCGCAAAAAGTCATTACATCAAATTGATCTCCAAGAACATCAAGGAGAACATTGTATTGAAGATAAAAAAGAGAGAAGAAGCCATCTAGCTACTGTCTACAGACCCGTAGGTCTATGGTAAACTACTCACGCATCATCTGAGGGCAACAGTGATGATGAAGAACCCCTCCGTGATCGTTGACCCCTCCGATAGAGTGCTGGAAAAGGCCTCTAGATTGGATCTCGTGGTCCTGGAACTTGCGGTGGCTGGAATTGTGTTTCGTCGACTCCCCTAGGGTTTTGGGGATTTTAGAGTATTTATAGAGACAGAGGTCGGTGGATGGGGTGCCTGTGGGCTCCACTACGCACCAGGGCGTGCTTGGGGGCCCTGGCATGCCCTGGTGCCTAGTGGGACCCACATGCTCCCTCTGCTGCACTTGTTGGGCCTCCTGGGTGTCTTTCGTCCAGAAAAAAAAATTCCAAAAAGTTTCGTGGCATTTGGACTTCGTTTGGTATTGATATTCTGCAAAGTAAAAAACTAGCAGAAAACAACAACTGGCACTTGGAACTATGTCAATAGTTTAGTCCCAAAAATAATATAAAGTTGCTAGTAAACGAGTATAAAACATCCAAGAATGGTACTTTAATAGCATGGAACAATAAAAAATTATAGATACATTGGAGACGTATCAACATTCCTAAGTTTAATTCCTACTCGTCCTCAAGTAGGTAAATGATAAAAACAAAATTATTGCTGTGGAATGCTACCCATCATATTCATCACATATTATTTTATTTTGTAGCATGGACATTTGGACTTTAGATGATTCAAAGCAATAGTCTATAATTTGACATGGAGACCTCAATACTCAAGCATATGAACAGGCAACCATGTCTTTCAACATATCAACACTAAAGAAAACTATCCCTAGCCCATTATGCTAAATCATTGCCATTCATGAAACACAGTCAAATATTCACTGGTACGCGTCGGTGCTATACAAACGGTTTTTAACCCCTTTCCGCGACGGCATTTGGAACCGTCGCCAAGTGAGTGTGGGCAATAGGAGCGGTCCTTCCCACACGACCCAAAAACCGTCGGGGATAGGGAGCCAAGATGCATGTACAGTACTCCTACTCATTTGTCCTCGCATTGCCATCACAGTCGGTATTCCGTGGTGCTACGTTTACGATGCACGGCCCATCACAAACGGTTCACTAATATAGAACATGTATGATAAGCATACAATCACACACATTCGCTTTTCGCAAACCATATGCGATAGCTAATTAAGAAGATTAGCTAATCGTTGTACGAGTGTCCGATAGGATTACGAAATGTCGAACCATTGTAACATCGTCGTACACGACAACTATCACACACACTATTCTGTGGTGCAACGTTTACAATGCATACTTCATCAGAAATAGTTCATGGTTGTGAATCGTGTACGATAAGGCAACTATCGCACACGCTATTCTGTGGTGCAACGTTTATGATGCACACTTCGTCAGAAATAGTTCATGGTTGCGAATTGTGTATGATAAGGAAACTATCGCAAACGATTAGTTTGCAGCACCGTTTGTGATATTGTCTGACATTGCACACGCTTTGCAAACGGCAACTATGTGCACGATTGCACACGTTTCCTCTCTGTGAACCGTCTCGGATTATGGTGTATCGCAAACATTTGTGTTTTACCAATCGTGTGTGCCGTAACAACCTGGAGAGCGTAATTTCACCATAATTTAATTGCTGCTGTATCAAATTGAAATTGAATTTGAATTTAAATGTATGTTATAGCTTTATTCATAACCATCAGGTTCATACAACCAATGCATTATTCGATTCATAGGTACACATCAAGAATTACATAAGAACCAAATAAAGAATGATGAACCACAGTTGTATACTTGTACTATTAAAGACAGTAAAGAAAGAGGCAAAATACATTCTGGTTGCTGAACAAAGTGAAGCGGAATGCCCATATTGTGCCCTCCTCCATGCAGAAGGGACGCACGACTCTAGTTCAACCCCTTGTGATGGCCGATCGCCCATCCTTCACGGCCTTCATGAAAACATCTAGATAATCATCGTGTTCTAGTAATAATACTTTAACCTTTGCATGCCCACCAATCATGTAGTTTGAGAGGTAATCTTTAGTAAACTGCTTTGGGAACCACTGCAAAGGAAAAAAGATTCAGACATTGTCATCTAACACAACTTATTATGGGCAGTAAAAAGAAGGCTGCAGAGTTCTTACTTACCATCCTGCAGTTTGCTGTTGTATTGGATAAAGTGTAAACAAATAGTTCAATATCCATATTTTGACCCATTTTACTAACAATCTTTATCAGCTTCCTCACTTGATGCTAGTTCATCGAAATCTCCTTTACCCATACGCAGAAAGGGTCGAAGCGCAGATCTTTACGAATGACATATGTACCTAAAAGCACCAAGTTAATATTAGAAGCTAAACACCAATTGCACAATGATGTAGTACACCACTCTTTTATAATATCTTATAACATCCAATATACCCACATATTAGATAATTAACATCTTATACTATGGGCCGGAAGGAGTTTATTGCATTCTTACAAATTATTGGCTGATTAACTGCTGTTGTATCCATGGGTTAGAGTTAGTTTGAGCTAGTTCGGGCTCAAATATCCCTAAAGTATATCTAAACATGAGGGCTAGTTTGAGCTAGTTGCATCTACAACCCACCCAAAAAACTATCCAACCCAAGAGGTGCTAATTGGAGCTAGTTCTCCTAGTGCATTTATTGTCAATCTAAGTATCTAACCCTGTCATCCAAACACCTCTTTGGATGGAGTTAGTTCAGGGCTAGTCATGAGCTAGAAACTAACTCTAACCTCTAAGCTAAGTTGAGTATCCAAACATGGTTGTGTTAAACAGGGCTGTGTTGTTTTTGTCGTTGCTGCTGCTCTTCTACATGTATCTAGACATCATCATAACATTAAGGTAACACTCTTCCTTGTTGCTATGTAGCCTAGGATTGCATATGTAGACATTAAGTACAGTGCATGTTGCTATGTAGCCTTAGATATATTACATATGGCCCTAGTTAACCTCACGATAAATGGGTTGCGGATATATTCAGTTAAAAGTCTGATTCACCGATTAGTCCCTTATCAGCCCCTGGCCTATATGGTACCAGCTACCGATATCCTGAATAGTGAGCATATATATATAAGCCATGGGATGAAACTAACCTCGATGGAAAATATTTGTTGTTCCCAAAATTGTCTAGTGTAGGTACATCGAGAAGCATGTTAAGCACAACAGGCTAAATATCAACCCAAGTTATCCATGCCAGACAAAATAATCTCCAAAAGGTAGCTTTAGTGTGCAGGTTTAAGCACGCTAGTAAAGCAAAGCAAGTGAAAAGGTGTGTTAACTGCAACATGCCTAACATTTAACAACCAGCAAACATAGTCATTCAAACTGGTATTGTGCCGGTCTAAGTACATCGGTTATTGTTAAACACCGGTTATTGGCTTACCCCCGGTGTGTGTGCGTGTGTGTGTGTGTGGAGGGTGGTGGTGGGTGTGTTTGAGGAAATGACGCGGGTACTGAAAATTTTACTACGCGGGAGTCAAACGCGGGAGTGAAATGCCGGGGATATTGAAATTTTTTATGATGGTGCATCGCACACGGTCCGGAGATAACAATCGTGTGTTATGAAACAGAAAAACCCTCGAGGTGGGCAGATATTTTCTAGGGGCGGGCGTGATTGGGAAGAAGAAACATCGCACACGGCCTGGAGATAACAACCGTGTGTTATGAAACAGAAAAACCCTTGTCGAGGCGGGCAGATATTTTCTAGGGATGCAGGTGGGATTGGGAACAAGAAACATCGCACACGGTCCAGAGATAACAACCATGTGTTATGAAACATAAAAACCCTCGAGGCGGGCAGATATTTTTGAGAAGGGGAACCTTGTGGAGCCCAGTGTACTGTGCGGATGTGTGCGTGACAGGGGTACCGGCGTGGCACACGGTTAGTTTGAGTGAACCGTGTCTGTTGCGTCATCCGACTTGTCTAATGTTCATAAATTTGGCGAAAAATGATGCAGGAGAGGGTCAAAACACGAACACACTTGCATGTGGACTAAGTTTATATGTATGAAAAGGGTGGTTTGATTTTCAAATACCAAATGCAACTTTGATGTTGCACCTATCTCGCAAAGTGCACGATATTGCTTGCCCCCCCTCGTGTCGGCACGAAGGGAATCCTAAGCTATGAATGCATGCCCCGCCCCGCCCCCCAACCAAGGCTCACCTAGCAAAGTGCGAAGTAGCTAGCATCCCCCTCCGTCGTGTCGGCACGAAGGGAATCCTAAGCTATGAATGGATGCCCCGCCAACTGTGGTTCACCTAGCAAACTGCGAAGTAGCTAGCAGCCCCCCCTTGTGT
>NC_057801.1:486343424-486365746 GCF_018294505.1 Triticum aestivum | reverse complement strand
GAGGCTTACCTAGCTAAGTGCAAAGAAGCTAGCAGCCCCCCTCCCTCGTGTCGGCACGAAGGGAATCCTAAGCTATGAATGGATGCCCCCCAACCGTGGTTCACCTAGCAAAGTGCGAAGTAGCAAGCAGCCCCCCTCATGTCGGCACGAAGGAAATCCTAAGCTATGAATGCACCGCTGATACGTCTCCAACGTATCTATAATTTTTGATTGTTCCATGCTATTATATTACCTGCTTTGGATGTTTATGGGCTTCACTATACACTTTTATATCATTTTTGGGACTAACCTATTAACCGGAGGCCCAACCCAAATTGCTGTTTTTTTGCCTATTTAAGTGTTTCACAGAAAAGGAATATCAAACGGAGTCCAAATGGAATGAAACCTTCGGGAGAGATCTTTTTGGAACAAACGCAATCCAGGAGATTTGTTGTGGACGTCAAGAAGTAAACGAGGCGGCCACGAGGGTCCAGGGCTCGCCCTAGGGGGGTGGGCGCGCCCCCTATAACGCCCCGGATGCAACTTTCCATATTCGTAACTCCGACTCTTGCCATTTCGGGCCATGTGATTTATTATTTCCTCCGTGGTTGGGTTTTTGTCTGTTGTTTTGCATTTTTTTCTTGTTATGCATCTCGTCTCATGTCATCATGCGCATTGCATCGGCATCATTTTCATAAACTTGCATCCGTTCGGGTTCCGCCGGTTCTCTCCGTTGTCCGTTCTGAGCCCGACCACACTCGCACGCGCCCGCGGCACCTCCGAAATATTATTTCATAAGTGGCATAAAAATGTTCTCGGAATGGGATGCAACTTGTCGTGCGGTCTTATTATAGTGTAGACAGGCCGCCTGTCAAGTTTCGTCGCATTCGGAGTCCGTTTGACTGCCCAACCGTTAAATAAATAACCGCGATATAGTCGGTATATTCGCCGGACGTTTCGATCTCCGAAACTGCCGCCGGGCTGCATTTCTCCTCTCTCTCCTATCAGCCCAAGCCTCTCTCACACAGCCCACTAGCCCAACTATCTAAACCCCTCCGCTCCGGACCATTGGATCGAGATCCGATGTCCAAAAACGGAGCAGAAACCCCCCTAACCCTAGCCTTACCCCTATATAAACACCCCTAGTCCATTTTGGGCATCCCTAGCCTTCCCCTACCTCCCAGCCGCCTCGCTCCTCGAAATCAGCGCCTCCCTCCCTCGGATCTGGCGCTGCCAGCCCGCCGCCGCCACTTGGCGCACCCCGATTGGCCCCGCCACCACCATCCGGCGCCCCTGACCACTCCCAAGCCTCCACGTCGCCTCCCCCTCAGCCTCCGCCGCCGCGGCACGCCAGGCCCGGATCTGGCCCGCCCCGGCCGAACCGGGCCCGAAGGAGCCCGTCGTTGTGCCCCGCAACCCTAGCGCCTTCGGTGCCCCGCGCCACGGAGCCGCTGCCGCCAGCCTCCTCCGCCGCCGCCGTGCTCGTTCGCCGGAGCACGAGCTCCACTGCGCGCCCAGGAGCTCCTCTGCCGCTGCTCGCCCGTCGGGCTCCCGTGCGCCCCCCCGACGCGCCTCCGTTGCCATGGCGCAGCTCCGCATCTCCCTGTCTCCGGCGACCTCGCCCCTCCTCCAGCCTCGTCGCGCCGCCCGAGCCCCGCCGTGCCCCGATCTGGTGCCAACCATCGGATCCGGCAGGCCCGCGACCGGATCCGCCTGCCTCGCCCCGCTGCTGTCTCGCCGCCGGAGTCCTCAGCGCCGCCGTTGACCGCTGCTGCCCCTACCTCCCTCGATCCAGAGGGGATCGAGGAAGAGGAGAGCGCCCGTTCGGGCTGGCCTGGTGCCCGCGTGGGCCTCCCCAGCGCCCCGGCCCAGCGCGCTGACCCCAAGCCCAGCTGCGCCCCTTGTCGGGCCTCCTCCACCAACTGGCCCATGCGGCCTGGTGAGCACCCAGATCCCGTGCCCCCTCCTGTTCACTATTGGCCCAGCCGGTTTCGGCCCGTTGCTATTTTTCCCTGTCCAGCGATTTTAACATTATCCGTAGAATTAACAGTTTTACAGAAAACCCCTTAATGTTCATGCATCAATAATTAATCAACCGTGCATCGGATTTAAATAATTTATATATGTAAAATGCTCAGAAAATTGTGTAGATTAATAATATGCCACTTTCATTTATGTTAAAAATGTTTAACATGTTGTTTGTGTTTATTTTGCATAATGCCATGTTAAAATGTTTTATTTCATAACTAATTAACCGGAGCTCCGAATTTAATAAACTTTATATCTAAATGGGGTGGAAAAATGCATAGATTAACATGGTAGCATCACTTTGCATGTTTAACAACTCTAAAATTGTGTATAGGGCAGAACAGTACCAAATTCGAATATTGCTCATGAGGATTTTCCGGAATTGTTGTTTGTTACTTCCGGCCTCATTTAAACTTGCCTAGATAGGTAGTTTCATTATGCTTCACCCCTTGCCATGTTTAACAACATTTAATATTGTTGAGTAGCTTATACGAGATTAAACTAAATATGTCAATGTGGTGTTTTGTCAATATGCAACTCGTTGCATATTGATCTCCACTTAACTTGTAGTATTGTTTGTTGCACTTTGCCATGCCATGCCTTATTAAACCGGACATGCATCATACTTGTTTGTGCATCATGCCATGTTTATGCTTGTGCATTTACCATGTTGTTTGTTTCTTTCCGGTGTTGCTTCTTAGTTCCAGTAATGTTGCGATTGTGAGGATTCGTTCGACTACGTCCGCTTGTCTTCTTCATGGACTCGTTCTTCTTACTAGCGAGATTTCAGGCAAGATGACCGCTACCCTGGATCTCACTACTATCATTGCTATGCTAGTTGCTTCATTCTATCGCTTTGCTGCGCTACCTATCATCTGTTTGTCGAGCCATCCCATGTTGCCATGAACCTCTAACCTTTGACACCTTTCCTATGCAAACCGTTGTTTGGCTATGTTACCGCTTTGCTCAGCCCCTCTTATAGCGTTGTTAGTTGCAGGTGAAGTTGAAGATTGCTCCATGGTGGACAGGATTTTGGTTGGGATATCACAATATCTCTTATATTATTATTAATGCATCTATATACTTGGTAAAGGGTGGAAGGCTCGGCCTTATGCCTGGTTTTTTGTTCCACTCTTGCCGCCCTAGTTTCCGTCATACCGGTGTTATGTTCCCAGATTTTGCGTTCCTTACGCGGTCGGGTGATTTATGGGACCCCCTTGACAGTTCGCTTTGAGTAAAACTCCTCCAGCAAGGCCCAACCTTGGTTTTACCATTTGCCTCACCACCACCTACTTTTCCCTTGGGAGTAATTAACCCAAGGGTCATCTTTATTACAGCCCCCCCGGGCCAGTGCTTGTCTAAGTGTTGGTCCTAACTAGATCCCTTTGCAGCGCCCCCTCAGGGAAACTTGAGGCCTGGTTTTAGTTGTACGGATTGCTCATCCGGTGTTGCCCTGAGAACGAGATATGTGCAGCTCCTATCGGGATTGTCGGCGCATCGGGCGGTCTTGCTGGTCTTGTTTTACCATTGTCGAAATGTCTTGTAAACCGGGATTCCGAGTCTGATCGGGTCTTCCTGGGAGAAGGTCTATTCCTTCATTGATTTCGAGAGCTTGTCATGGGCTAAGTTGGGACACCCCTGCAGGGTATAATCTTTCGAAAGCCGTGCCTGCGGTTATAGGCAGATGGGAATTTGTTAATGTTCGGTTGTAGATAACTTGACACCAGATCCGAATTAAAATGCAGCAACCGCGTGTGTAGCCGTGATGGTCTCTTTTCGGCGGAGTGCGGGAAGTGAACACGGTCTTTGGGTTATGTTTGACGTAAGTAGGAGTTCAGGATCACTTCTTGATCATTGCTAGCTTCACGACCGTTCCGCTTGCTCTCTTCTCGCTCTTATTTGCGTATGTTAGCCACCATATATGCTTAGTCGCTGCTGCAGCCTCACCACTTTACCCCTTCCTTTCCCTTTAAGCTTTGCTAGTCTTGATACCCATGGTAATGGGATTGCTGAGTCCTCGTGGCTCACAGATTACTACAACAACAGTTGCAGGTACAGGTTATGCGATGACCATGACGCGAGAGCGATGTCTGATTGTTTGGAGTTCTTCTTCTGCTTCTTCTTCTATCAGGGGATAGGTTCCAGGTTGGCAGCCTGGGCTAGCAGGGTGGATGTCGTTTGAGTTTCTGTTTGTGTTTCATCTGTAGTCGGATGATGCTCTTATGTATTGTGATGTTGTATTCATGTGGCATTGTATGCCTTATGTATGTATCCCCATCTATTATGTAATGTTGATGTAATGATATCCACCTTGCAAAGCGTTTCAATATGCGGTTCTATCCTTGGTGGGACCTTCGAGTCTCTTTAGGATAGTATCGCATATTGGGCGTGACACCCCCCACCCTCGTGGCTCCCCTGACCGACTTCCTTCGCCTATATATATATCTACGTACCTCGAAAACATCCAGGAGCACCACGAAACCCTATTTCCACCACCACGACCTTCTGTACCCGTGAGATCCCATCTTGGAGCCTTTTTCGGCGCTCCATCGGTGGGGGAATCTTCCACTTATTCTAGATTAAAAGCAGTTCAGGACTAGGTACGCCGACCACGATATTTGGAGTTTGCGTAGGGCTTCTACATCAACGCCAAGGCCTCTCCGATGAGTTGTGAGTAGTTTACCATAGACCTTCGGGTCCATAGTTATTAGCTAGATGGCTTGTTCTCTCTCTTTGAATCTCAATACAATGTTCTCCTTGATCTTCTTGGAGATCTATTCGATGTAACTCTTTTTGCGGTGTGTTTGTCGAGATCCGATGAATTGTGGGTTTATGATCAAGTTTATCTATGAGAAATATTTGAATCTCCTCTGAATTCTTTTATGTATGATTGGTTATCTTTGCAAGTCTCTTTGAATTATCAGTTTGGTTTGGCCTACTAGATTGATCTTTCTTGCAATGGGAGAAGTGCTTAGCTTTGTGTTCAATCTTGCGGTGTCCTTTCCCAGTGACAGCAGGGGCAGCAAGGCACGTATTGTATTGTTGCCATCGAGGATAAAAATATGGGGTTTATATCATATTGCTTGAGTTTATCCGTCTACATCATGTCATCTTGCCTAATGCGTTACTTTGTTCTTATGAACTTAATACTCTAGATGCATGCTGGATAGCGGTTGATGTGTGGAGTAATAGTATTAGATGCAGAATCGTTTCGGTCTACTTGTCGTGGACGTGATGCCTATATACATGATCATGCCTAGATATTCTCATAACTATGCACTTTTCTATCAATTGCTCGACAGTAATTTGTTCACCCACCGTAATACTTATGCTATCTTGAGAGAAGCCACTAGTGGAACCTATGGCCCCCGGGTCTATCTTCCATCATATAAGTTTTCGATCTACTTTATTTTGCAATCTTTACTTTCTAATCTATATCATAAAAATACCAAAAATATTTATCTTACCTTATTATCTCTATCAGATCTCACTTTTGCAAGTGACCGTGAAGGGATTGACAACCCCTTTATCGCGTTGGTTGCGAGGTTCTTGTTTTGTTTGTGTAGGTATGAGGGACTTGCGAGAAGCCTCCTACTGGATTGATACCTTGGTTCTCAAAATTGAGGGAAATACTTACGCTACTTTGCTGCATCACCCTTTCCTCTTCAAGGGAAAACCAACGCAGTGCTTAAGAGGTAGCAAGAAGGATTTCTGGCGCCGTTGCCAGGGAGGTCTTCTCTCAAGTCAAGACATACCAAGTACCCATCACAAACTCTTCTCCCTCGCATTATATTATTTGCCGTTTGCCTCTCGTTTTCCTCTCCACCACTTCACCTTTGCCATTTTATTCGCCCTCTCTTTCTCGTTCGCCTCTTTTGCGTGCTTTTTATGTTACTTGCTGCCACTATGTCGGAAACTAGGGAGGTTATCGTTGATAAAGACATGGGAAACTTTGATGCTTTTGATGATCCTGCTGAAGAACCCACTGTCTTACATACTAAAAATCTTCAAATTGGTAGTGGTAATATTATTGGAAAAGGGGTTATTCAAGATTTCTTTACTTGTGCCGGTGCTCTACCCGCTATGGGTGGATCTATTCTTCATAGAACTAGTAGTCTTGTGGATGCTATATCCTTGCTTATAGTTGAACTTGAAAGATAGTTTATGCATATGCATCCTTGCATACAAAGGATTTTCCTAGAATTTTCCAATATTGAGCATTCTTCTGTTAAGCGTGCAACTACTATCTTTTTGGCACATGAGTTCAAATTTATAATAGAAGAAGCCAAAGAAATTTTTGCGCATTATAGGGTGGACGCTTGTCGTCCTCCCATAGAGGCAATCCTCTTTAATCAAGAGGACATGATGCATTTACAATCTTTAGATCATTTTGCTTTTAATGAAAACCTTTGAAAAAAGGTTCCTACTGATGTTCTAGTTGATAGAATTTCTGAACTTAATAATGATTTTGCTATTCGAAACAATGGGTTAGGATTTTTTCTTGAGCATAGGCTCATGATTTTCTGCCAAAAGAATGCTTATAATGATGAATTAGTTGTGCAATATGAAGGGCCAAAGGAGGAACCCACACCTCCCGAGCTTGATCTTGGGGACTTCTGTCCCATTAAATTTAGCCCTTTTGATTACTTTTTCTTGCCACAAAGAAAACTTGTTGCTGAACGTAGGGAATATGAGACGAGTTTTCATGATTTATCTTATTATTATGGCAATACTTAGATCTATTCTCGCTTTTGTGCCTAGCTAGGGGCGTTAAACGATAGCGCTTGTTGGGAGGCAACCCAATTTTATTTTTGTTCCTGTTTAGTAATAAATAATTCATCTAGCCTCTGTTTAGATGTGGTTTTATGTTTTAATTAGTGTTTGTGCCAAGTAGAACCTATAGGATCATCTTGGGTGATAGTTAATTTGATCTTGCTGAAAAATAGAAACTTTTGCGCGCACGAGAATAATTTTAATAAATCACAGAAATGTGATTTTTAGTTGATTCATTCTGCAGTAGATCAATAGACAAATTTCCTAGGACTTCCTATTTTGGTAGGATATTTAGAGTTCCAGAAGTATTCGAAAGTTACAGATTTCTACAAACTGTTCTGTTTTTGACAGATTCTGTTTTTTCGTGTGTTATTTGCTTATTTTGATGAATCTATGGCTAGTATCGGGGGTATGAACCATTGAGAAGTTGGAATACAGTAGGTTTAACACCAATATAAATAAAGAATGAGTCCATTACAGTACCTTAAGTGGTGGTTTTTCTTTCTTGCACTAACGGAGCTTATGAGATTTTCTGTTGAATTTTGTGTCGTGAAGTTTTCAAGTTTTGGATAAAGATTTTATGGACTATGGAATAAGGACTGGAAGAGCCTAAGCTTGGGGATTCCCATGACACCACAAGGTAAATTCAAGGACAACAAAATCCTAAGCTTGGGGATGCCCCAGAAGGCATCCTCTCTTTCGTCTTCGTCTATCGGTAACTTTACTTGGAGCTATATTTTTATTCACCACATGATATGTGTTTTGTTTGGAGCGTCTTGTATGATATGAGTCTTTGCTTTTTAGTTTACCACAATCATCCTTACTGTACAAACCTTTTGTGGGAGACACACATGATTCGGAATTTATAGGCTTGTCACCGAGAACCACACGAGGGAGTGTACCATTCGAAGACAACCACTACATGCATATGTATGGTGGTGATGCATGCATGCATGTTTGAATACCATTTCACAACATTGATGTGGCGCGTGCGTCGAAAATCGCACACTCTCCCCACACAGAGCGAGATCGGTTCATGACGTGTTGTTGTACCAGCCACTTCGACTCGATGGGAGGGATTCATGTGTACACATGCATGTGTGTGTGCTCATATATATATATATATATAACCAATCTCGTTGTTAGGCAAAAAGTAGTGATGGACCAAGTGGGCCCACAAATGGAAAGCATCGATATCGCTGATAACCGCTTAAGTGGGTGTGAGAGGACAACCACCATCGTTTTGCAAGTGGGCCAAACATATGTTGAATATAATACCTAAAATGCACAAATTTGATGTGCCACACATGCCTCAAAAACCGTAAACCATGCACCCACACAGAGTGAGGTTCATGAAGCGCACTACATATGATGGTCCCCTTCTCCCTCTTCGACGCATACTATATGCTCCTACCGTAATACAACCCAAAAAGAATCCTCATCGATGGTGAAACTAATTAACCTCTCTCGATGTAGGTCAAAGTGATGTACATGCATCGACAATGGCCTCGTGGACCCACAGACGGAAGCGTCACACATGAGTGTCCTAGCTAGGATAACCACCGCCTGCATGCATGTGGCGCAAAGAGGTGTTGTGTGATGTTTGAATAGCCATTTTCACAATTTTGATGTGGCACGTGCCTCGGAAACCGAAAAGTCCCGACAGTGAGTGAGGTGTACTTGTTCACGTGTGTATATATATATATATATATATATATATATATATATATATATATATATATATGCTAGTCCCCTCCCACCTGTTCGACGCGTACTATATACCATCATAACACACAAAAAAATGATTCTACGTTGCTGGTAAAATTAACCTCAATACCGGCTGTTCGTCAAAGTGATGGACGATGACCTCGCGGGCCCACAGAAACCGTCATACGCAAGTATCGAGTGTCATGTAGGACAACCATCGACTGCATGTGGCCAAAACATGTATGTATGAAAGGGTTGTGTAATGTTTTAAGTTACAAATTCATGATCTGGCACCGGCATGCCTAACAAAACGGCCAACCCACACGGTGGCTCACAACTCGTAGTGTGCTGCAAGCCACTAGCCACCCCCAGACGCACACACCCACACACACACCGCGAACCCACCGCAACTACAATGCATGTTAAATTAATTATCCCGTGGTGAACAAATATATGTTACCAAAGGACGGAAGTTTTAATTTTGAAAAAAAATCAGAGATCATTAAGACATTTTAGTACATTAATTGATTGATTTTCTATGGGTATAATGTGCAAAAATCAAATTTGAGCTACATGCACACGTGACAGTGTACCTAAATGGGTTGCAAAAACACATGTATCTCATTGGGTGCATGTTTACTCCCCGTGCAATAAATTTCAAATAATGAGAATCTTTTTTTTAAAATTCTAGTACACCCAAAACTTATTTGAAGTTCATGAGACTTATCGTGTTGTCATATGGACACCAATACAAAGTTGCATTGTACTTTTTTTGGTCAAATTTGAGACCAGTTTTGATTTAATCTTTATCTAATTACAAACGAGAGATTATTAATAATTGGGAACCAATATTCCAAATGGACTATTTATTCAAACCGTGAGCGTTAGACCAACAATGGATACGTGCCATGCTTCGGTTAGGCAAAAAATAAAGTGGCATCATTAATCATCAAAATAGAAAATATACGTGCCACCACGCGACCCATGTACCGTGCGAGCAGGAGTGAGTTGCCGGGACGCATGCGAGCAGTCCGCCACGTGGGCAGGCCGGGAGGCGTGTGTGCGGGTGTGTGAATTGATGGAGGCATGCTCGCTGCACAGTGTCATCGGGCGGCGTGCGAGTAGCTGTGTGAAACGACGGTAGGCATGCCAGTAGTCCGGTGCGCAGGCTCACCGGGAGGCAAGCTAGTGGTTTGACCGCCGCCCGCCGGTCTCCCACTACTCCATATTAATGGTGCGCCCGAGCGGCCGCACCCCCAATCCTCGCCACACACACAATCCCCTCTCTCCGCTTGCATCCTCGACGCTTCTCTCAGTCATCAAAGTCGCCAGTGTATGAGGATGCCGCCGAAGCGCCCCATCGGAGGGAGTGGCGACGCCGGGGCTGCTAAAGCGCCGGAGCACGGCGTGGAGATGGAGACAGAGGTTCCCGTCACCGCCGGCGAGTTATCGTGCAACCTGACGTCGTCGGGCTTCCACAGCCGGAGGCGGAGTTCCACACCGAGTTTGGTGATGGGCGACGACTCCGACAACTACTCAGGCAACGACTCCGACGACGACGGACAACTAGTTAGTCATCTATACCCATTTATGTGTCAAATAGATCCCAGGGTTTCTCTGTTTACTCCTGCCTCCCCCTTTTTGGAATAGAAATCCTATGGTTATGTTCTCCCAATCCATGAAATCTGAGTAAGTTTCGTTAGATCCGTGTAGTGTATTGATTGTTTGAATGGTACAAGTGAGAAGTGATTGGTTGTTTCATTTGTGGAAATGATTTCTGCTAGTAATCTGACTAGGGTTAGTGTTCGTGCTAATAATTCCTAGCCAGGAATTGACAATTGATTTTGAATGACCTACATATGTTTGTGCCATTATTTTCCTCAAGATTGGTCTGTATATAGACGAATGTGCTTAAAAATCAAACCATAATCTCTGGATATGTATAAATAAATAGACATAAATTCCCAATCCTACTTCATGGCACGTAATCGTTGATTTGATGCCAATTTTTGGCAACTCCCAAATGTTCGCTAGAGATTAGTTTGTAACATTAATTTGATGCCACATTTTTTTACTATTTGTATAGGTGTTGTCTAACGATGTGGACAGCGAGGATGAAGATGTCTAGAGGAGGTACAAGAGGCAAATCCTGAGGGAGCTTTATGCGGGAATGCATAACAGGCGTATTAGGACCGGGGACGGCGGCTATCGATGCCCATTTTGCAATCACAAGCTTCATCACGCGTATCAAAGTGTTCTGGTGTATGCAAGAGGACGGGCCGTTGGCTCCTTCAAGCAGAAGTATGCTCGCAGGGTGGAGCATTGCGCGTGCACCAAGTACCTAGAGAAGCTTCAGGATCGAGCCGACTTGTGAGATGAGATGTGGGATCGAACTATGTACGCTTGAGCATACCTAATGACGGTTGAACTATGCTTGTGTACGTGTACGCTTATTATCTATGTCTGAGTATGTTTAATCTATGTTTACTTATGTCTAACTGTGGGATATGGATGCAATCAGTTCGGTTGATGGAATCTACATCCGTCCTCGTTTATTGGCCCCCTTTGTAATTTGTGTTAAATGTTGACTAAAGATTTAACTGACAAAATGTTAGTGCAGGTCAACAAAAATTATATCGTTGGATGCATATTTGAACATAGTGTTCAATGATATAATTTTTGGTGACATGCATAAACAATTCTTAGTCAAATATGTGGTCAAAATTTGGTACAAATTACAGAGGGGACCAATAAACCAGGATGGAGGTAGGACGTCAATCACACACAGTTTCCAAAATTGGAACCGTGTGCAATGACTTTCGTTTTGCTTGTTGCGTCAATCACACACGGTTGGCTCTAGCAAACCGTTGCCTCCGAAATTCTTTGTGGGACAGAAAACCCTCACCACCCAATTCAAAAAAGAAAAAGGAAAACCCTCGCCATCCCCACATCACAAAAACCCTCACCCCCGCCCGCCACCCCATGCCTCCGGTCCCCATTCACACCTGCACAAGCTCCTCTGCGTCTATGCATGGCACCGCCTACCGCGGCGGTAACCACTTAGCTCGCCACCTGCCGCCGCAGCCAGGCCACCGGCAAACCCCACCGCATTTGCCACTTCCGCTTGCTGCCGCCTATCGCCATCGACTTTCTCGACGCTGCTCGCAGTCGACCCAGCTCCGCTCGGTTAGGGAATCTGCCATACTGAGGTTTTTTTCTCATGGACGACAAGGTAACTAATTTAATAAGATATTATCTCATCTCGCATCCCAGTTCATCTGCCTCCTTTAATCACCCGGCGGAAATCGCCGTGAATTAATTTTTATTCGAGATGATTTGAGGGTTTTCCTTCATTCATAGAGTGTATAGTGCACCGATACATCAGGACCTTCCGATCTCCACCAGAGATTCCATCTCACCATACTAGATGACTTGAGGATGTGCGCGATATGTTCAATCTCACCCTAAATCGGCTGGCATGGCCTACTTTCCTGAAGATATTCTAAATATTTCTACATTTGGATAAAAGGTGCCACATGCACCATATACGTCAAATGGGATTCCCCCCTCTTCTTTCTATATTAGGCAAAATAAATATGTACTATTCTTTCGATTACTCTAATATTTCCATGACATCATGTTTACCCTATCTGTTTAATTATAGTTTTTTGTCCTTCGATTTCAACTGCTATACAATTCTTTCAATTTGGGCCCATATTTGCATGTTACCATATTTTCTTTAACAATCCTACCATTTTATACAACGCATCCCTTGCTATGCAACAGATTATGTCGTGCACAATTTTCCCTTTACATAGGTCAAGGCTGCACGGATGTCATACTGCACACAAACCATGGATTTACAATCGTTGCTGCTGTTAGACTTGATGAACATGGTGACTCCTACACTACAAAAAATACACTTCCGTGATGATACGTGTTTGTCACAGTAGGTCGTAATTTTTGTCATGCATGTACATCCATGACGATTTTATGACAGAATCATGATAGTCATACCTGTGCTGTCGTAGAAGTGTTCCATGACATTACCAAAATTATCATCACGGAAGTGTCCACTTCCATGACGATAAATCGCGCGTCACAGAAGTGCTTTTGTCAAGGGTGACCGACACGTGGCATCCACCGTAACGGTCGGGTCGGGTTTTGCATCCGATAACCCGTTAACAGCCCCGACCAATGGGGATTTTCCACGGGTAAAATCATCATTGGCTGGAGGAAACACGTGTCGGCTCATTGTTGGGACATATGTCATCCACTCATTGGACAGAAGGCGCCTATGACACGTCGACATGTGGCACGACCCAACAGAGGTCCATTCCTGTGAAAAGGCCGGCCGGTTTGACTTGGTCAAAAGGTGGCGGGCCAACCCATGGAAAGCCTGCTAATGGCGTGTTCGCATATAGCCCATTTACAGCTCGCTAACCCAAGGCCCGTTACGCCCTATCCGAATTAGGCCCAGTAGAGTCATCTGGGCCATCCAATATGATTCCAGCTCATTTTCACTTCTGGCCCATGTATGGCCCATGACGTCTTTCGGCCCATATGAGGCCCTTTGTAACTCTTGGCCCATTAACGGCCCGCGGTGAAACTGGCCCATAATGAATAGTGTATCACTTTACACCCATTAACGACCCGTGGTGAAACTGGCCCGTGATGAATAGTGTATCACTTTATACCCATTAACGGCCCATTATTCCGTTGGGCCGTTTCCAGCCCACCTTATCTTTCGGCCTTCTAGAGCCCATTTATTCTTGGGCTCATTTCCAGCATTCATTTACTTACGGCCGTTACTGTCATTTTCTGCTTGTGGGCCAAATTCAGTCCGTGGTTACAGTCGGCCCGTTTGTGGTCCGTTAATACGTTGGGCCGGTTTCATAGCATCATCAAATACGGCCTATTAACGATGGCCCATTATGGTCGGCCCATGAATGGACGATTCCAACTCTAGCCCGTTTACGGCCATAATGCGGCCTGTTATTGGCCCATGTTTGGCCAATCGATCATACGGCCCGTATAAAGCCCATTGATGATACGACCCATAGAAGGACCATTGTTTCTATGGCCCGTAGAAGGCCCACTTTTTGTACGGCCCGTAGGAGGCCCACTGTTTCTACGGCCCGTAGGAGGCCCAGTGTCACTACAGTAAATATTAGCCCATGGTTATTGTGGCCTAGTTTTAAAAAATAGGTTATTGCAGCCACTAGCAAACCGCGGAAAAAGAACTGCAATGACTACAAGCAAACAAATAAACAAGACAACAAGGAAATAAATAAGCACGCAACTTACGCTAGGCTATCACGGCTATCACACATATTACATCCACTGGGCATCAAAGTTCTCCACCAGTGCAAATAAACGCGCCGACAAAAGAATATACAAAACTGAGAGCACTTTAGAAGGCACTAGGCCTGGCCAGGTCGGGCCCCCCAAACAGCCGAAGAAGTTGAGTAGACCTTAGTTGTGTCAATGATAGATGCATGAACACTAGATTTATGGCATGATGGTGCGCACGGCAGTCCTCTGACATCTTCATTGCATCTTTGACTTCAAGTCGGAGCTGAGCTGAAGCAAGCCTTTCCGCTTTAAGTTGAGACTGAAGAAGTTGAACTGATTGAGGCAACGACTGCACAGAGGTTGTCTCACACTTGCTGGTGAGTAGCTTCAACTCACTGTCTTCATCAAGACAGGACCTTGGGGTCATCTCGCTGTCCTCAAGATGGTTTGGCTCACTATCTTCCCTAAAGTTTTGCCTGGCGTAAGAGATACGACTCTGAAAGAGAAACAAGGAGACACGTAATAGGTTTCACAATTATATAAGCAAATAAATGGATCTGTTCTGCATAAGGAACATGTTTTTACAACTACAATTTGTAACTGGTAGTTGTTGCAAACATTCAATCAGATGTAAACAGCAAAGCAAACATCAGTGGAGGAAATGATGCCTATCCAAATCTATACTAGAACAAAGTTTGAAGGCTTGAGAAGGATGAACTTACATTACATGTTAATATGGGCTAGACAAAGCCCTTCTACATGTTGATGGAAGGATAATTCAATAAATTCTCCAAAGAAAATTCTTTATAAGCGTTGCCATTATTCTACATTTTGCAAAGAGTAAATATAGATCAAATAATATTGGAAGAAACAGAGGATAATGAAGCTCGGGTGCAGACTGATGATACATAATCAAATAGCAATTAATTAAGTACAACGTTACAAGGCAAAAGGGAGAGAGGTACTAACAAGAGGAATGCAGAGCCTAATATTGTTTTGAGATCGTATGATCTTTCGAGCAAGGAGATTCATCTGAAATTAGTTTTCATACAAGAGAGAAGGTAAGGCACAAGAAGAAATTTAGGAGTTCAAATTTTGAATTGATATCATAGACAGTACCCGACGCTGGGCTCCTAGTAGTTCTAATAGGGTTTTGGCCACTGGAGTAGGGGTAAAGTGTGGTACAGTTGGGCCTGTGTTTTCTGTGGCTGCTGATCTATCTGATTTAACATGTATCACTACCTTTTCCAAATACCTAGTTTGTACTCCTTGAGGATCTGCACTCACCCTCTTCCTTTTGGACATCTATTACGAAAGAACAACATTTGACTGGAAAAACATAGTGTGACGACACATGGAATAGGTACAAAAAATGGATAGGTATGGCATATACTCATATATGATGCTTAAACTTAGCAGATGGTGTAACAAAGTAGAAGTAATGCAAGAGGTCAGATGCAAAATATGTGCGACAAATACAACTTTGCAAAGTTAGAGCAAGCACCTTGATGGGTGAATAAGATAGGCCATCCTCCACCATGCCAACTTTGTTAGCCAGTGGATTGTTCCGCAATACTACTCTCGTGCGCCCATTATCATATTCATTTTGATAATGTTCAATATCTGACATGCATGAAAACATAAAAACAAGTGAAATTTTCTTTGTAATGCAGAAGTGATTCTAATCCAATACTGCCTCCCTATAAACCCCTTTGTGCTATCTCTGCAATTCTTTTAAGAGATGCCATGCATGCTGTAATTTGTTGTGTGCATTAATATAATGTGGCCTACTACTCAAAATATGAGAGCTCCAGAAGTGATGACACTTCGCAGATGACAACTTCAACATATAGTAAAGAAGAACAAGTCAACCTGACCTGGCAGATTCAAAATATACTAAGGGAGAACAACTCAACCTGACCAGTCGACCGCAAGAGAAGAGTACCATCTTAAGGAAGAGCAGAAGAGCAAGCAGATTGAATATATTACAAGTCTTTCAATACAATGTCGGTTGGCCACCCATGATGAACCAGAGCGCACAGAGAAATACTATTCTTTCCGGTCTCTCCATATGTGGCTCACATGCATTTCGAAACTAAAGTAGGAACATTTAGCTAACCAATTAAACATCTCTCAGCTTTACTAATATCAGCAATAATATCATATATGAATTTGTACAACTATGCTTGTTTAGCTCGATGGGTGGAGTAGTGCTATTACGACACGAACCATGTAGGCTGATTGTGGTCATCATAAAATGGGGAAACCATAAGCATGATGAGTACAGTGTTGACCATGGCAGTGGGATGGCAGATCTGAGGCTACAAACTGCGCAAAGGGTAGTTAGAAACCTATGTTTGCTTTGAAATAACAACTAAGATATGGTATGTACAAAAAAGTACGGTCAACAAGTGACAAAGAAATGCAAATATGCTGTCTCTCTATATGTCGCGACATGCATTTGGAAACTCAAGTGGGACCTTTAGCTAACCAATTAAATATGTCAGTTAACTAATATCAGTATCACATCACAATCATATTTGAACAATAAGCTTTCGAATTCTGAGTGTGGTGTTGTTTAGCTTGAAGGGTGGAGTAATGCTAGTACAACAGAAAGCACCTACGTAGATCATAGTAGAGTAGATAAAAGGGGAAAACCCTAAGCATCAAGAGAAAAATCAAGAAAGTGGAACTAGCTAGACCAGTGGGTGGCGCACATGCTTTTCGAAACGAATATAGGAACATTAGGTGACCAATTAAACGTTCTCTGTTTTAGTGATATGAGCATCATATCAGATTCGTATTTCAACACATAAGCTTTGGGTTGAGGTCTTGAGGAGCAGTGCTAGCACGACACGAAGCACCTACGATGATGGTAGTGAATATAAAGGGGGGAAACAATAAGCTTTACGAGTATAGTGCCCGTGCCATGGCGGATCTGAAGGTGCAAACCGGACAAAGCTACTTCGCAACCAATGTCTGCTTTCAACTAGCCACTACGATTTGGTACGGACAAGAAAAGTACAGTAAACAAATTACGATCTATTTTCCAGGTGAGATCAATAACTTAAGCACATATGGTAGAGTACCACCTCTCTTGCGACGCCATGTAGGCCTATGCTCATACGTTGAGGGTGCTGCGGGTGCGATGGCTGCCGGCGGCGGGGAAGAAGACTTTAGATGGCAGACGGCCGGGTGGGGGGATATATCCTGTTGCCGTGGACGAGGCGGTCGTAGGAGCGGCAACGACAAGGTGGATGACAGCGCCGATGAAGCCAGAGGAGGCGATGAAAGGATCCTGGTCCAGCACCGTGGATGAGAGACGTCCATCTCTTACAGTGGATGACGGGGTAGGGGTAGCGGCTCCGGCAAGGTGGAGGATGGGGTGGCGGACGGAGGAGGCTGGCCGCAGTGCGGAGGTTGTCGTGCCGCCGACAGTGTATGAATGGGGAAAATGGAGGGGAGGGGGGATCTCAAACTTTGGGACGCGCTTCTCTAAAATGTGGGAAAGTTAAGAACTTATCCCCCGTTTAAAATTTCAAACATCGCGTCGGTTGGGGATAGGACGGTAATCTCCCATCTCCCAAATATTTTCCGGTAACTATTTTGGTGGAGGAGAGGGTGTTTTGCCGCCCACGGTTGGCGCCCATGGTGTATGAATGGGGCTGACAGGTAGGGCGGTTGTGTCACGTCTGAGGGAAGTTACACATCTGTCCCTATTTAAAATGTTAGCCTACATCGATTTCGAACGAGGAGAGTTTGTTTTGCCACCCACCGTGTATGAATGGGGAAATGGAGGAAGAGACACATGTCTTTCGGACGAGCTTCAATCAAATGTGTTTTTCCGCCCATGTTTGCCGCCCACCGTGTCTGAATGGGCTCAGAGGCCGTCGTGTCACGTCTGATTGAAGTTACTAGTCTACCCCTATCGACAGCAGTGTAAATCCGGTCTATAAGGATGTCAAGTGTCAGGGGTAGACAGTAATTTCCATCTCGCAAACACTTGCTTCGGGCAGCCTACAAATTATAGTGAGTGTTTAGCCGCTTTGTTCAAAACTTGGGAGAACTAGCATTCATGTTTGCCCTGGGCCCTGGCAAACTAAATTCAAATCCAATTTGTATTCGATTACGAATATCCACAGATAATTCTATGTTTTGTTATTTATTTCTTCAAAACCACAACAAAGATTTATTCCACCTTTATATATGATTATGATTTATAAATGCTGTGATCTTCGAATTCAGTAGGTTGGATACACTCTGAGTCAAACAATTATTTCATCCAATACAATATGCTCACACGAAAAACACTTCACCTTATGTCAATCATACAAGTACTCAGGATTACCTCGCCTAAAAAATTCGGATCGTTACAACACATGGACAACATAGGGGGTCTTGCAACATAATCCATTCAGAGACATGACACAACATGTAAGTACAATAATCTAATGACAATTTCAACTGGTATCTAAAGAAGAACCGGGATTACCTTGGGCTTCAGATAGCAGAAACAGCAGGACCTCCTCCGTCTTCAAATGCAACATTCTTACTTCCTCCAATTCTTGGGTTGCTTGCATAATGTGTGCCGCTAATTCCGTAATTTCCAGCCTCAAGACAAAGATTACCTCATTCATGGTAGCCACACCATCTCTTTCTGCCTCTAGTAGAGCCTCAAGCACTATAATATCTATGCCCAGACTGCTCTCCGGCGGTGTTGCCTCTGAACTGCTACCATCTGGTAACATTGATGGCGCACTGCTTCCACAAATAGATTCTGGGGTGGTACATTGTGTCCTAGTGTGAACGACATCCTGAAAGGTTTCCGCTGGACATAAGTAAGAGATAGTTATCGTATGATCCAGGCAGTAAGCTTACATGGTAAATGACAAAGAAATTATTGCCGAGCATGGAAAACTATATTTAAATGGTTCAAAGTAGCATCAGCCGAAAAGAAATTAAAATGGTAAGATGAAACTAGGGATGTAAGTGGCAAATAAACGACATCCGCTAGTCCCATCTAGTTAGTTTTTGCTACCTCCCTAGTTCATTTTCCTCAGAAAACAAAAACTCTTTTGAACTATCATACCACTAGTGGACTTTAATCGGGATTAAACGGGACCTAGTTGACATCCCTAGTTGAAAGGGAGTGTACCACCGCTATATTTAAGTTTCCAAGGCATCTAAGCAGTTGAAATAATCTAAGAAAGCACTTAATAGTGTGGCCTCATATAAACTACGAAGACAGTCTTGTGATGAAGTTGAGAGGAAAAGTTAAGGACTCAAATGAAATAGGCATGCATTTATTTACGATAGTACAGCAGGCACTGCTGACATATTGGCCAACTCAGGTATAGCGTAACAACAAACAAGCATTCGAATCAAGCAATACAGCAAAGCAGACAACTGAACTATTTGTAATTCGGTAGGATTACAGGTTGAGGGTACAAGCCAAGAAAGCAGGCCACTCGCATTACATTTCAAATGTACTAAAATACACTGGCTTACCATATGTTGCTGTGAAGCCTTGCTGCTCTTGCAATGTTCTTTGAAGATATCATCAGCATCCCGTGGTTGCAAATCTAGTTGTTGTAGTTTATTCTGCACCCTCTATTTAGGTAAAATTATTTTTAATCGCATGCACTGGTCCGAATTGATCATCAATGGTTCACCAAAACTAATGAAAGAAGGGTGTGTGCATACACGACAATATATCTGCTTCCCTCTATTTTTATGCTTGTTCGAGGCACCAACCCCAAAAGAACAAATATTTTGCTTGATGGGGTTGGCAGCTCCATAATTAATAGAAGCATCAAATTAGTCAAGCAACTTGGGAAGATCAAGAACACACAGACAAGTAATGAACAGAGGCTCGGAGCAGTGATGTAATAGCTAGCATCAGAAAATGTAGGGTAAAATGAACAAAAAGCAGCGGAACCACATGCTAGTTTGCTGATGTGTAATTAAGCATAGAGAACATTAAGCATTCTGATGGAACCAACAGGTGGCATCAGAACAACACCATTATCATAAATATAGCATTCAAGAAGTAAAATAGTAGGCAATGATATCTAGGAAGTACAGTAGTACTTAGGACAAAACTAAAGCATATTAACTATATGTGCACTGGTATGTAATTTAGCACATGTAACATGTTCACTTCCAGAAGTATGGCCCTACAGGTGCAAGCAGAATAACGCGCCTCATGAAAAACTGAATGATGCCCTGAAGAAATTCAAAGGTGCGGTGCTTATGCTAGGAAAGTGAATGTAGGCGCCGGCCGTTGGATAATAGTACCCGATTCTCAGCGGCATATGGGTATCGTTGTCATACTTGAAAGCTAAGAATCGTCGATGGTGCTCGTGTCGCGGTTGAGCTTGGGCCGGCTCTCATCGTTGCTGAAGCTGCTCCGGTGCTACGGTTGCGGTGCTTGTCGACATACAAGAAAGCTCATCTGTGGTAAGTGAACAGTTGCACGATAAAGAGAAAAACCAAAGGAGTACAAATCGAATAACCTAATGAGGCTGTGGCGTCGGTAAAGCAGGGCCGGTGGAGTTGCATATGGCGTCCGTGGAGCGGGTCCATTGCAGTGGATGAAGGCTTCGACGGGCGCATTGTATAGTGCTTTCGGTGAGGCAGATCTGTTGTGGCGGACGAGGGCTTGTATGAAGGGCCAGGGAAGGGGCGGACGAGGGAGTGAGTGAAGGGCCTACACTATGCTGGACGAGGGCGCCGGTTAAGCAGATCCGGTGCGGTGGACCAAGATGGCGGTCAAGGAGATCTGGAGCGGTGGACAAGCCAGTTGCTGAAGCGGCTCCGGTGAAGTGGTGAGTTGGCAGTTGGGGGTTCCAAGGTGCGGAAGGTAGATCCGACGGGGTGTGAGGTCCACCGCTGCGGCGGAGGACTAGATTCGGCGGCTTGCCGTGGTTGGGGGGTCGGGGAGGGGAAGGGGAGGGGCTCTAGGGAAGAATGTTGGGGGCAAAAAGGGGAAAACAATGGAGTTACCAAAGCAGCCCTTTTCCGTTCATGTGGCGGGGGTAAAACAGGAATATCGCAGTGCTAAACTTTCGGGCGTGTGATATTTCAATGTGAGCGGGAAGTTTGAAAGCTTTTGGCGCCTAAAATTATAAGTATTCTGCTCTCGTACGGCCGACTATGATATCATGGCCGACAATTTGTTTGTTTTGCACGCAAAAAAATGTGCAAGTTTTGAAAATCAATGTCTCCAACTCGAAACTTAGATTGTCCATTCAATTCAAATATGGATCATTGAGCTACTACAAGCAAATACCATCATACGGTCCAATTCAAATGAAATTCCAAATGTGTTTATCCTAAATATGATGACAAAAGCAAAAATGTGTATGTGTATGAATAAAGTGGATGATTATAAAGTTTGAACATGCCCGTATGTGTATATCTCTAGGTTTGGTATATGAATTTGAAATCACGAAATCCTGGCTTAAAAAATGTACCTCCGTTTAAATGAATTACAAAAGCTAATGATGAAGTCAAATACCAAAATTCCAATCTTAGGTTTGTAATTCTGGTACATCAAGGTATATCACGCATGTTCAAAAGTATCGTTATCTCATAGTCCGAACTGTGAAACAAATTGATCAACCATGAGTGCACAATATCTCAATTACGCTAAAGTCCCTCAAATATAGACACCTCACTCTTTATCTGAAGCCAACCACCCCCCACGCCCCACCCCCCACCACACACACACACACACATAGAGAAGTCGTTCTCTCCCCCAAACACCAACACACGAGCACATTAACACCCCTCTCTCTTGTAAAGTCCGGACCCCAATATAGGTCTCTATCACTTTGTCTCTCGGGCATGCACACATCTCTTCCCTCACTCTTTAGGTCAACTGCTATCTCTCTTACCCAAGCACAGACACTATGTACAGTATATATTTTCCATATACACAAAACGTCTATCTCCCTAGTTATGTGGTTCTCGCGCATTCACCTCACACACCACCCCCACTGCAAACAAGCACAATTTGTCTCCTTGTGCACCACTCTTCTCTTTCTATCTCTCCCACATGCGGACCCGCCCCAGCTCCTTCCCCACCACTAGGAGAAGGGCTATAGATGGGATGAGTACTAATGGCGCACTTGTCAGGTAGTGCGCCACTACTATATACTAATGGCGCACCATTTGTTGATGCGAAGACACTAATGGCGCACCAGACACACGGTGCGCCACTAGTAATAATTTATTTTCCATTTTTCCATACATACTAATGGCGCATCCGAGCGAAGTGCGCCATAACTAGTTCTAACTACTAATGGCGCACTGGACACAGAGTGCGCCATTAGAATATATACTTTTTTTGCAAAACTTCTAATGGTACCAGGGTCAACCCCACGCTCCACCGGCCGCCGCCGCCGACCGCACCCTCCATCGACCCCCCGTCCCACCGCACCCTCCCCCGCTCCATCGGCCGCCGCCGCCGACCCCCGGCCCGCACCCTCCCCCACTCCACCGCCGCCGACGACCACCCGCACCCTCCCCTACTCCAC
>NC_057801.1:486342208-486342732 GCF_018294505.1 Triticum aestivum | reverse complement strand
CCTCCCTCCCTAACCCTCGGAGCCGTCGGAGACTTGGAGCCTCGACGCCGCCTTCCTCGCCTCCCTCCCTAACCCTCAGAGCCGCCGGAGACTTGGAGCCTCGGCGCCGCCTCCACGTCCACCAGGGAGAGGAGGCCCCACGTCCACCAGGACAGGAGGCCCGCGACCTCCCCGCCTCCCCAAGCTCGCCGTCTCCGCCCTCCGTCGTCTCCGCTCCGGCCACCACCTCATCGTGGTTAGGTAATCTTCTTCTCCTCTCTTCCTCCTCTCCTCCCTCCCGGCCCCCTCCCCCTGACTGACTCGACTCCCCTGGCCTCCGCACGTAGTTCACCGTCTCGGATCTCCGACTGCATCGCCTCCCACGGCGGCAACATCCACAGCGTCGACGTCTTCGTCCCCGACGACGCCTCCGTCTTCTACGCCCGCAGGTACCCCATCTAACTCACCCCCGCCTCCATTTCCCACCTCTCCCTCTCTGCTCCTCCCTCCTTGCCCTCTCCCGTAGCATGTTTTGGTTAGGGCAT
>NC_057801.1:486341464-486342073 GCF_018294505.1 Triticum aestivum | reverse complement strand
GCCGACCCCCGGCCCGCACCCTCCCCCACTCCACCGTCGCCGATGACCCACCGCACCCTCCACTCCACCTTTTTCATATTCATAAATATTTTCAAATAACAAATTTGAACATATTTTTTAAAAAAAATTATTACTGTTCTTATAAAAAATATTACTGTTATGATTTAAACAAGTTTGAACATATTTAAACATAAATAAATATCAAACAACATTTTAAATGCATAAAAATAAAAATTGGGGAGCCTGGGAATCGAACCGAGGACCTTCTAGTGTGTGTGCTACGTGCTGACCAGTCGGGCTAGTGGGCTGGTTCTGATGTAGATTGGGTTAGTTGGGATATAACCTAAGGGCTCGAACTGTAATAAAAAAACATTCTAATGGCGCACCGCTGCTGGGTGCGCCATTAGTAAGCTTCCCCCCCACTCCACCTATTCCCCTCCCTCCCTTCCTCCCCACTCGACCTAATTTGCCCCCTCCGCGCCGCTGTACGCTGCCGCGGCGCCTGCACGCCCCCTCTATCCCCTCCATCCCCTGCCGCCGCCGCCCCGACCCCCGCCGGAATCCACCCCCGCCGCCTCCCCGCGACGGCCCCTGCCCTGCGCCGCCGCT
>NC_057801.1:486215724-486341240 GCF_018294505.1 Triticum aestivum | reverse complement strand
GCCCCCACACCCTACGAGGCGCACCACCGGCCGACCAAGTCCCAGACGTCCCCGTCTCCGCCGCCGCCGGACTATGCGCCGCCCCCGCCGCCCAAGCCCAAGCCAGAGCCTAGGCTATCCAAGCTCGAGGTATCCCCCTTTTTCTTCTCTCTAAATTTTCAAAATTAACAAATGTTCACAAATCTTTACATTTTTCCCTCTAAATTGTCCAAACTGTCCAAACTGTATTTAGTTTTTGCCCTAAATGAAATTTGACAGTGGAGTACTGTCCAAACTGTATTCACTGCCCAAACTGCATCTAAGAACCCATGATTGTGCTTATTTCTGAAGATGGAATGAACCATGACCTCCTGATCACAGAAAAAACTTGTGTAGCTGATATTGCAATGTGTGTACTGTTGAGTGTACAGAAAAAAACTTGTGTAGCTGATATTGCATCTGATAGGTTTCCTCTCTCGTTGCCCCAGTGAGGACCATGATGATCATGGCACTGGAAAATATTTATTGCTTAATTCCCTCTTGCAATTTTTCTGTGAAAATAATGACAGATGGAATAACATGATCACAGTTGCTTCAAGTAGATAGGCTTTGCGCATTTTGTGTTGTGATAGGTATGTGGTGGCCGTTGTTGCACTTGTTGGATGTACGCAATTCTGTTGGTCTCATGTGTCATGTTGCTATTTTCTGTTGATTCTTTCTGGCCAGTTCATTCATCATTTAGGGCTTGATGTATGGAGGCTTGTCTACTTGTTGCTAATACAACATAATATTTGATATGAGCAGGGTGAACAACCTTCAGGTCCCAGGAATCTACTCAAGGCTGCAGACACTTCTTGTCTCACTTCTTTTATCATCGGTATAATATTCATATTAAGGAGTTTCTATAAGTTCATTGTTCTTATAAGCATCAGGACTTTTTTTAATGGAAATTTACAGTATGTTTGAGGGTGAACATTAAGCAATGTTTGTTGTCAAACAAATTAAGAATATTTTTAATTTATGTATTTACTATTTTTTTATTTTACTGATCAAGATGGTGTATTTGAGCTCGAGAGCAGAGAATCCACGTCCCAAACTCCTGATTTGTCCCTCTATGCATGGTGTGCATATACTATTTGCCTATTTGGTAAAAAACACTTTAGTTGCCTATTTGGTATGCTTGTCATGTCACTTGTAGTACAAGCTTAGTTAGGAGTACTCCATGTAGTAGTAATTAATTTGTGTGGCTGTAGAAGTCACTTGCTTTGGCATAGTAATATTTTTTTCCAGTATTATTTTGTGGTCGTGTGGGTAGCAAGGTGCGTGCTACTTGTGATCTTCTGAAATGTCGACCCATTGGGGACTTCATTACGCGGGGATAATGATTTTGCAGGTACCCCGAGAGGCCCTTGAGTTTGCCGGAATGTCGATTAACTTCCATTCCGGCAAATTCGGGTACTCCATATGTCCTATTTTCAGCAAAGCTCATGCTGAAATTTTCCGTGAACTTTAGCATGACTTTGCTAAAAATAGGACATATGGGGTACTTGAGACTAATGCATGGGCCGGGGTATCTTAGTACTTAGTTAAGTAGGATCAACTGCCCTTTATTCTTGCTGCATTAAACCATAGGTGGCAATAGAGCCAAGTGGTATTTCCTTTTAAGCATGGTATCTTTTTGTTTTGCTAATGTGTACTAGGTGCTCCCATCTTCTCTGTCATTGTTACCCTAATTTATAGTCTAGTACAATTGGCCTTTCACTATAGCCTGTTATCATGCATGTTTTATGATCTGTTGTAAGGGTACTAATTGGTCTCTTCTGCTGCTTATCAGAGATGGGGGGAAGCAGCCACCGCCGTTCCGCGACACCGCAGTACGAGTTGGATGCTTCCGAGTTCTTCAGTATCATACTTGGGACTTCAGTATCATCCATGACGCAGGTATATAAAACGAGAGATCTCCCCTTCACCCATCTCATTATGATATCTGTTGTTTGCTACATCACTCATTGTCCCAAACTGCAGAGGCTGCCTGACAGTTTTATGAACATGCTGGGTGAAGATCCGCCAAATAATGTGAAGCTGCGATAGACCGGCAGCGGGTTTCGCAGGCAGTGGGATGTGGAGTTGTTGATCAAGGAGGGCCACATGTACTTGTCTCGTGGGTGGGAGAAGTTCTACCGTGCCTACGACCTGCGGCTGGGGTACTTCCTTCTCTTCAGGTACGACGACGACGCCACCATGCTCATCGTTAAGGTGTTCAACGCGACTATGTGTCACATGCGCTACGCTGACGATGATGATGCCGGTATGTTCTGCCTCTTCTTATTCCTCTACATTTGGCTTTGTCTCACATCGATTTTTAACGATCATTATTGCATTTGGACAGGTAATGGGAGCAGCAGCAGCGACACTGGCAACAGCCAAAGCAGCAGCGACTATGGCTGTAGCAAAAGCAACACTGATTCTAGCTTTAGCGAAAGCAGCAGCGATTCTGGTAGCAGCATAGACAACAAGAAGGATGATCCGGACTGGAGTGCGGGAGAAGAGGAGCAGAGTGGGGATGAGGAGTTGCAGGATGACGATGGGCATCAGGCTGAGGATGACCTAGTGCTGGTGGTGGCTGACCAAGGGCAAGAGATGGTGGTGGCTGACCAAGGGAAAGAGATGGTGGTGGCTAACCATGGGCAAGAGATGGTGGTGGCTGACCATGGGCAAGAGATGGAGGTGGCTGATGATGACCTAGCGATGGTCATGCCCGTCCTGCCTAAAGGTGGCCTCGCGATGGTGGTGGTGCCTGACAATGACCATGCACCAGTGGTGGCGCCGACGATCCCACAGCTGGGAGACATGACCACGCCAATTGTGGTAGAAGACTACATCCCACTGCCTCCACTACCTCGCCGCTCTTGGCGCATCAGACTGAGGAAGGAGAAGGACAAGAATAATGAGAACTGAACTATGTCAGGTATGTAAGATCTCCAAAATGATATATATATACTTAGTTACCTATGTTATCTCTAATATGCTTAGTTTCCTATAGGTTAGCTTCATTTTACCTAAGTTAGCTCTAATATGCTAACTTAGAGCTTATATGCTTAGTTTCCTATAGGTTAGCTCCAATATAACTTATGTTAGCACAAAATGATCAAGTTTACATAATAAGCTTATAGTCTTTTTCTTATTCTTCTTCTTTTCCAAAATGACATAGGTTAGCTTCATTTTACCTAAGTTGGCTCTAATATGCTAAATTAGAGCTTATATGCTTAGTTTCCTATAGGTTAGCTCCAAAATAACTTATGTTAGCACAAAATGATCAAGTTTACATAATAAGCTTATAGTCTTCTTCTTATTCTTCTTCTTTTCCAAAAATGACATAGGTTAGCTTCATTTTACCTAAGTTGGCTCCAAAATTCTTCTTATTCTTCTTCTTGTGTTCTTCTTCTTCAAGTATTATTCTAGTCTTCTTCTTCTTCTTCTTCTTCTAACTTCTTGTTTATCATTTTGCAGATTTGATTTAATTCACGGAAGCTTGCATGGATGGAGTGCTTCTTTTCCATTTGTGTTTTTATTTTGTATCAGTGTGAAACTTTTGTGAATTGATGGATAACGGTGTTGGATGAACAATGTGAAACTTTTGTAATATGTAACGATGGAACTATGATTGTTACATGGATGCTTGTTGTATATATATATGTTGGCTATGTATCAACGTTGGCTATGTATGTATATACGATGGAACTTGTGTGTTGGCTATCATTGTTATATGGATGCTTGTTGTATATATATATGTTGGCTATGGTTGTTATATGGAACTATGTGTTGGCTATGTGTTGGCTATGTATGTATATCTCATATGTGAAATAGTGACCTGAAATTAAGAAAAAACCCCAAAAAAAATTTAAAAGTTGTTACTAATGGCGCACTACCATATGGTGCACCATTAGAATAGCAGACACTAGTGGCGCACTGTGGGCAAAACTAATGGCGCACTGCACAGTGCGCCATTAGTATACCAGATACTAATGGCGCACCAGCGGTGCGCCATTAGTAAAAAATACTAGTGGCGTGATACTAATGGCGCACCAGTTGTGCGCCATTAGTAGGTAAAACCGATGCGCCATTAGTAGGCCTTTTCCTAGTAGGAAAAATGAACAAAAAGCAGCGGAACCATATGCTAGTTTGCTGATGTGTAATTAAGCATAGAGAACATTAAGCATTCTGATGGAACCAACAGGTGGCATCAGAACAACACCATTATCATAAATATAGCATTCAAGAAGTAAAATAGTAGGCAATGATATCTAGGAAGTACAGTAGTACTTAGGACAAAACTAAAGCATATTAACTATATGTGCACTGGTATGTAATTTAGCACATGTAACATGTTCACTTCCAGAAGTATGGCCCTACAGGTGCAAGCAGAATAACGCGTCTCATGAAAAACTGAATGATGCCCTGAAGAAATTCAAAGGTGCGGTGCTAATGCTAGGAAAGTGAACGTAGGCGCCGACCGTTGGATAATAGTACCCGATTCTCCGCGGTGTACGGGTATCGTTGTCATACTTGATAGCTAAGAATCGTCGATGGTGCTCATGTCGCGGTTGAGTTTGGGTCGGCTGTCATTGTCGCTGAAGCGGCTCCGGTGCTACGGTTGCGGCGCTTGTCGACATACAAGAAAGCTCATCTGTGGTAAGTGAACAGTTGCATGATAAAGAGAAAAAACCGAAGGAGTACAAATCGAAATAACCTGATGAGGCTGCGGCGTCGGTAAAGCAGGGCCGGTGGAGTTGCATATGGCGTCCGTGGAGCGGGTCCATTGCAGTGGACGAAGGCTTCGGCGGGCGCGTTGTATAGTGCTTTCGGTGAGGCAGATCTGTTGTGGCGGACGAGGGCTTGTATGAAGGGCCAGCGAAGGGGCGGACGAGGGAGTGAGTGAAGGGCCTACACTATGGTGGACGAGGGCGCTGGTTAAGCAGATCCGATGCGGTGGACCAAGATGGCGGTCAAGGAGATCTGGAGCGGTGGACAAGCCAGTTGCTGAAGTGGCTCCGGTGAAGTGGTGAGTTGGCAGTTGGGGGTTCCAAGGTGCGGAAGGTAGATCCGACGGGGTGTGAGGTCCACCGCTGCAGCGGAGGACTAGATTCGGCGGCTTGCCGTGGTTGGGGGTCGGGGAGGGGAAGGGGAGGGGCTATGGGGAAGAATGTTGGGGGCAAAGAGGGGAAAACAATGGAGTTACCAAAGCAGCCCTTTTCCGTTCATGTGGCAGGAGTAAAACAGGAATATCGCAGGGCTAAACTTTCGGGCGTGTGATATTTCGATGTGAGCGGGAAGTTTGAAAGCTTTTGGCGCCTAAAATTATAAGTATTCTGCTCTTGTACGGCCGACTATGATATCATGGCCGACAATTTGTTTGTTTTGCACGCAAAAAATGTGCAAGTTTTGAAAATCAATGTCTCCAACTCGAAACTTAGATTGTCCATTCAATTCAAATATGGATCATTGAGCTACTACAAGCAAATACCATCATACGGTCCAATTCAAATGAAATTCCAAATGTGTTTATCCTAAATATGATGACAAAAGCAAAAATGTGTATGTGTATGAATAAAGTGGATGATTATAAAGTTTGAACATGCCCGTATGTGTATATCTCTAGGTTTGGTATATGAATTTGAAATCACGAAATCCCGGCTTAAAAAATGTACCTCCGTTTAAATGAATTACAAAAGCTAATGATGGAGTCGAATACCAAAATTCCAATCTTAGGTTTGTAATTCTGGTACATCAAGGTATATCACGCATGTTCAAAAGTATCGTTATCTCATAGTCCGAACTGTGAAACAAATTGATCAACCATGAGTGCACAATATCTCAATTACGCTAAAGTCCCTCAAATATAGACACCTCACTCTTTATCTGAAGCCAACCACCCCCCCACGCCCCCACCCCCCACCACACACACACACACACACACAGAGAGAGAGAGAGAGAAGTCGTTCTCTCCCCCAAACACCAACACACGAGCACATTAACACCCCTCTCTCTTGTAAAGTCCGGACCCCAATATAGGTCTCTATCACTTTGTCTCTCGGGCATGCACACATCTCTTCCCTCACTCTCTAGGTCTCCTGCTATCTCTCTTACCCAAGCACACGCACTATGTAGAGTATATATTTTCCATACACACAAAATGTCTATCTCCCTAGTTATGTGGTTCTCGCGCACTCACCTCACACCCCACCCCCACTGAAAACAAGCACAATTTGTCTCCTTGTGCACCACTCTCCTCTTTCTATCTCCCCCACATGCGGACCCGCCCCAGCTCCTTCCCTGTATACATATATATCGTGACTCTTTCCATAGCTCCCTAATGTATCATCGTTCTCGATTTCGCACATTGTTCTCTACACCATCTATTCTAGATCTCTCATGAAGTCCCTATCACACACACGATGACTCGCTTCCATTGCGTCTCCATACATAGGCCAATTTCGGACAACATCAACATTGTCTCCCTATCTATACGCCATTTATGGACACAAACGACCCCTCTCGCCCCCTCTCTTCCTCTCTCTCTCTCTCTCTCTCTCTCTTCGTCGCTAGCTCTCTCTCTCTCTCACCCCTCTCCCACACACACACTCAATGTCTCTTGCAAATAGTCTGCTCCCCCCGCCCGCACCCGTGCTATCCCGCTACTACACATGTCACACCATTCCCCCTTCCCTTATACTAGGTTTACATCATCAGTGGTCTCTCTACTCCACATACACACACTCCCTCTCACACACAAACGCGTGCACAAACACACCCAGACACGCACAGACACCCATTTATCTGGATCCTCATCTCTCCCCATGTCCGCATGTGTATCTCACACACTCACTCTCTAATTATGTATATGTGTCTCCCATTTACACAACACAAAGCCCCATGTACATGTCTCTCTCTATCCTCCACACACATAGACACAAAGAATCTGTTATCATTGCCTTAGTCTCTAACATATCACACACGCACTCTCTCTCTCTCTCTCTCTCTCTCTCTCAAACGCGCTCACCAAGGGTTTCCCGGTGAATAACTAATTGTCTATTCATCAACAGTCATGGCAGTACGGCGAACACGAGACGTGAAAAAGAATAAATCTACACGTGCTTAGACCACCTAGTATGACTACTAGGACTAGAGCAAGCCAAAAAGCGCGCCGCCGTCACCCCCTTCTTATCGGTGATGGGAAAATCTTTGTTTTACACAGTCGAGAAGTCATTGTGCTAAGGCCCCACATGCCGAGGCGTTGAATAGAATGTAGATGCTAGTTTACGGAAGCAAGTATCGATAATACGTTTGTATCTCCATACTTATATTTCTTCTCTCATAAAAAACCGAGTTGGTGATGATGGTATGTGTGCCATCCTACAATATAGACCGTCTGATCTATATCTGACGGATGGAAATTAAACTAAATGATACCCACACCCCTCTCCACATTTGCAGACAAGGCCTTCCCTCGTTCATCCTTATCTCCAACAAACCTCATTGTTAAGCAATTAAGAAAGGAAGCCTCTGGAACGAACTGTCCTGGTGGCCGCTGCAGGCGTCGTCAATCCCCATGCCTCCGCTCAGTACGACCACCAATCACCACCACACCCCACTCCTCTTCACCTTATCTCATATTTCTTGAGATATCATTAGGTTTTACGCATGGGATTACTCCCGCAAGGGTAAATCACAATAAGTGTTTTATAAAAAAATGCATCTTGATGTTCCGTGCAATGCACGGATCTTGCTAGTACTCCTACACAAGACTAAGTTGGTGATGATGGTGTGTCTGCCTTCCGTCGTTTCTGACCATTAGATCTACATCTAATGACTGTGAGGTAAGTTGTTGCCTTTTCTCACCAACATCCCACTTATCTACCAATTTGCAGAAAAACCCATAATTAGTATCTTAAAACCAACCACATCCCTGCCTGACCTCACCAAAACAGCCCAAGGAATATATTGTAATTTAAACATAATATATCTCTAGTGTCATATGTATATCAAAATTAGAGTGTTTTGTATCAAGTTTGTGAATAAGTATTATTCTAATTATGATTCGTTGCAACGCACATGAACATTGCTAGTATTTCCAACCATGCATCTTTTTCTAGTATTCCATAGTTTCGAGTTTTCCATGAAGATATTAGTCACTCATGGTTGATATTTACTTTCAATCATGTACACATATGCACTATGTAACTAGCCTTGCTTATTGGCTTCCAAAGCTTAACTTTCACTCCTACTTACAATATGTAGAGTATTTAACAAAAAACTACCACATTCAACCAGCCCTAGGAAGAATCTATTGTATAAAAAATAGCAAAAACATACCCAAAAATTCTTAATCCACGCCAAAAACTACTACCTAGTACTCCTACCGATTAGGTTCGTTTAAACCCATTTATGACAGGGTTGGCCCACACGTCCGTGCTGATGAGGCAGCTTAAACCAACACATTTTGTTTGACCGTTGACACGAGGGACCCACATCTGACCTTCTATCCTATTATTCCCCCTCAAATCATTATATTTCTTGAACATTACTTCAAACAGTACTGTTGTGTGTTCGTCGGTGGCACCGGTGATGAGCGAGTTGGCCGCCGCTCCACCGGACCGGCCGGACGCCGTGCTGGCCTTCGCACGGGTTGGCAGGCTGGCCCGAGCATGACTCACAAGCGAGCAAGCCGCTGCGTTGGCCTTAGCGCGGCGCGCGCGAGCAAGCCGCCATGCTGCCGTGCCAATCTAGCTAGCAAACCTTGCAGACAAGCAGCTGGACGGAGCTATCTTGGCTAGCTAGCGGCCGCGAGCGCCGGATGGAGCTGGCATCCGGGCTACCGCAACATGGGCTCCGCACCGCCGGCGGTTTTGACCTCACCTTCTGCCGGCGGCGGTAGCTGCGTCCCATGGCCGAGGACGACTAGGTGGATGGGTCGGAGGTAGGAGGTCACTCGGGGATTTTTGTGCAGACTAACATGTAGGTCCCACAAGTCATAACGCCCGGTCGAATAGAAGGCGTTGACTTAATGGGAGACATGGGCCCTGTCAGAGGTTCGAGTTAGATTCTAACCCTGAACTAACTCTAACCAAAGTGGTGTTTGGATGTCAGGGTTAGATTGACAACAAATGTATCCAAACAGGGCCATGGGTTGAAACGTGCCTATAACGACACTTTGTAGAGTAGTTGTTTCTTGGTAGGGCTGGTTGGTAAGAGCATGTACAATGGTTGATAAGGTAGTCTTATCTTAAGTCTGCCACGTATGCAAGTGGTAGTAGTTTCTAGGCATTTTAGTGGTTTCTTGCATTATTAGGGGTTTCTTGTAAGGAACAATGTATGTACTACTAGCAACAAAAGGCGATTCTAGGTTGCGTTTTACTCCAACGAGTACTACTATTGGTCGCGGGAGTGTATACCTCGTTTTGCGGGTTCAATCCTGGCCGAAAGCACGGTGGCCTTTTTTTAAATAGTACTACTACACTTCGCTGCGAGCCAATATTTTACACGGGTAGTTTGAGTTTTGAAGTCAAACGGACATGCGGCCCCACAATCTGGGTGCACTGGATAGCCTAGCCACGTGAACGGGTTTTCCTTCCGAGCATCCCGTGGCTCGCATGCTCGCCCTAGCCGCACCTTGCTTGCAGCTTCCTCATCACTCATCAACTAGTAGCATATTTAAACTAGCGCCTCCCAATTAAGCACGAGGAGCCGGAAAAGCCTGGCGGGGCATTGGGAACTGTGCAATATGTCTCTGTACGTAAAGTGCTCTACTACTACAGTACTCTCTAGCTTGTGGCGTTGCACGCATGGACTTCACTCCATTATCGGCTCTACTATAAAAGAAATTCCTCTTGACGTGTTTTGTTTGAAACAGAGGCAAAAGCTTTGCTTCATCTCATTCATAAAGAAGGAACTACTAACAAAGTTCAAAGAGATCCATTACACCTCCACAAATGGAAGCGAAAAGCCTAGTCTCGCTGTATCAAATAACTCAAATGTTCCGCCCATGCAGTAACCATCGCTAATAAACAGGCTGCTAGTGTGTGCATGAGAGGAGCGGCTGAGTAGGCCAGCTACGTGAGAGGAGCGGCTGAATAGAGCACCAAGAGTACCCACTAGGCCACTACGGAGGTGTACTTTCCCTGCATTGATAGTACAACGATGGTTCTAGAGAACAATAGTACCCTCTACTTCCAACTGTAGCTCCTTGGCCCTGACATTCAAGAGTTCAAAACTGGTGCACTATACTAAACTAGACTAGAAGTACAGTACATCGCACTACTAGTTGAGAAAAAGTAGTACTAGTACTGCTACAGTATGAGTACGTACTCCTCCGTCACGTAATGTAAGACATTTTTTGACACTAGTTGGCGTATACAAAAAATGGCAAAAACATACCCAAAATTTCTTAATCCACGCCAAAAACTACTACCTAGTGCCAAAAATTTCTTACTAGCGCTATTATTTACAGTATAATGCAATCCCATAACGTTCCATAATGCTAGTACTAATAGTAAATAATAGCCTCACCCCTTCTCTGAGGAACGAGCTACAGTTGGAAGGAACGAGGCCCTGCGGTTACTATGCTCTTATCTCCTCCTCGCCAGTTCCCCTCCCCCCGAACAGAAGGCAGTTCGTCGCTGCTCCCATGGATTCGCCAGGCGGTTCTCCTCCTCGTCGGGGCTGGGAGACCTTGGACGATGATCCTCTGGGAGAAATCGCACGCCGCTCCGACATCCTCACCACTGCAAGACTCGATGCTTCCTGCACCAACTTTTTCAAGATGCTGCTTACAGGCTTGGGAAAAGGCCACACTTGTTGGTCTTCCGTGCGTCCTCGAGGAGAAGGTTCTTTTATGGGACAATCCTTCGAACAGTCCACCGCTCCCTGGCCATGGTTGCATGTTGACTCTGCTAGAGTTGCCGACATTGAGAGGTAGTCGGATTTTGTCCGATGAGCAGGTCAGTAATGGAGTTTGATCATGTAGTACTTAGTTATTCCATTTCCATCCCGTAATTTCTTCACTGCCCACCGTCTTATATATAGGTCTGGGTCAGTGCCAATGAAGATTGGCTTGCATACCTCCGGCTGGATACCACCATCATTTTGCACAACATCCACAGTAGTGCGGCCGTTCAGGTAGACCCCTTCTCCACCATTGGGATCGGCCTTCCGGACTGGCTGGGCTTGAATACGTATGATGATGCCTACATGAGATTGAAGAAGATAGTAATTGTGGACCCGCCGACAAAGCGACGCGGCTACGACGATTACTATCTCATCGCGATGTTCGACATAAGGATTGCCATCAATGCAAGAGGCAGTAACGGCAGAGGCTGGCGCATGTTGGCGGCGACAGATTTGTACCCATACACGTTCGAAGATGCCGTGCGCCATCTAGGCCGCATCTTCGTGGTGAAAAGCCAGTGGACTTGTTTCATCTGGTTGCCATCCTACGGTACGGGAGATTACAAATGGAATGCATAAACCATCATTTGCATCCCTATTGGTACTCCATTATTTTGCAGGGACCAATCATCCCCCGATTAAAATAAGATCGCTGATCCTGGATGTGCATTTGCATCCCCGATTCGGTCTAACCTGGAACCTTGTAGCTGACTTTGGCATATTGGGATCAACTATCTTAGCAGCGGTTACCCATGGTACCACTGATGTGCAACATGGTCACACAATCTACCACGATCGGACCGTCACCATCTACCCAGGTATTCCATTTTTTAACCCTCTCGCCTTCTCTTTCATTGTTGTACTAGTAGTATACTTAGTACTACATAGTACTAGTAGGAGTACTTTTTACCTTGGAGGACGCGTATAACTAGCTAGGCCCTTGAAGACTTGAACCCACTAGCTGCCACCATTTTTGTTTTTTCATGTCTTACTATCTCATCCATGTAGCCAAGAGTGACTATATATAATAAGCCGGTTATTTTACTTCCTCTATACCGGAGTAGTACTATTTGCTACACAGTATTACTGACTGCCATATTTGAGCACAACATTATTATGCATGGACCTTGACTATGTACATCACCATGTGTCCAGATCTGGGATGCCACGTGTACCATTTGAACGGCGCCGAGTTCGACCCCCGTGATGCTACGTGGGTGCCGAGGAACACTCTTGGAGAGTACTCGCTTTTCATCGGGGATAGCTACCCCATTGTGAAGCGAATGCCACCTTCCGTGCATGACATGGAAGGCCTGCCGTTCATGAAGCATGGTTGTGTCTTCAGTGTGCACCGCCGGATGAACGACATGATGGGACACGCTATCCCTGATTTATGCCACTTCAGCTTGGATGAGTCTCCATCGTGTGGAACGGGACTAGAAAGCTGCGACAGTGATTCCTCTTGCCCACCGCTATGGTTCGTGCCATCCATGAAGAACACCTGGGACTGGAACCTGGAGGAGGACATGTTGCCCATCTATAACGTGTAAGTGGAGTACGGTAATTGTGAACGGTAGCGCTGTGAATATATGTAGACTAGTCGTGCACAAACTTATCACATGAATTGGAGATGAACTTGTGTGGCATACTGGCATTTGTCCTTTAGAATTTATTACTAGTAAATGTGTTATGTGTACGTGCAAGTTGTGTGGTTGTTGCACAGGCTCCAACACGCTCTTTGAGAAAAAAAGGTGGCACAACTTTGGATATACGTGACGTGGTGGCATCATACAGTAGCATCGTTCGCTATAGTTGTAGTACACTCCTACTAGGACGACAACTCCTATAAAACCTTGCGCTTGGCTCTTTGCCTCTTCGGCAGGTTGAACAGTTCGTACTCGTGTGAACCTTGCACTTGGCTCTTCGCCTCTTCGGAAGGTCCAACAATGATGATACTATAGTACAATATGCTTCTGGCAATCTGACACCGATTGAACTGATGCACGTCCACTGCGAGGGCGAGGGAGAGGGAGAGGGAGAGGGTGCTATAGTCAAAACCCTCTCCTCTCCTGTGAATCACCGCGCGCGTGGGCGAGGGAGAGGCGTAGTAAGCAAGCTTCTCCTCGTTCGGCGAGTTGACGTGACACATCAAAGCAGTACTAGTACTAGTAGTCCGCACTGCATCCTTTCCAATTAATATGGCTTAATTTGAAATGAGAAAAATACACTGGCGGTCAACGTATGTAACAATACGCTCTTTACGGTCACTATATATAGTTTTGCGGTGATTATACGATCACTAGCTCATTGTAGAGCACCATATTGCACCCTACTGACCGGCCACATAGTCGACGTGGCACTTTGTTGATTGGTTAAATTGTCACCTGGTTTCTGGGTCCCACCTATTAGCTGGCAGAGCAAAGAAATCAGTTAAACAAAACTTTACGCAGGCGCGACATGAGTCCAACCCTTGCGCGCGAACCGCGCTGGCTGTGTATGTGAGTGCATGCACGTGTACTCCCTCAGTCTTCCAACAGAGAGTGTACATCGGCTATAAAACAAAGAGTGTAGTACATGATGTACATCTACACTTCCAATGCATTTAGCCTTTAATCTTTACTAATGCACCAACTTGTGCTGTAGGTATAGGCTACATGTCTATCCTTAATTATAGCATGCAACGACCTTTATTTAATCTTCTTCTCTCAATGGTCGCATGCACACATAAGTTTGCTACTTTGGGGCGTTAATTATGCCCTGGTCCATGTGTAAATCTGTAAATATACAGTCTTTCACGGACGTAGGGAGTAGGTTGAGCACTTGAGCGTGAGCGTGTGTGTTGCGTCGTGTGCTGTGTGCCACATGAGTGCGTGAGTGTTGCGTGTGTCCATGTGTACGTGTGAGTGTTGCATGTTGCATGCATGCATGGGGCTTACTCCCTCCCATCGACATGTTCATATTTCAAGCTTCCTCTGTTCCCTCCATATGGTGATACTCCCTCTGTTCCCAAATACTCCCTCCGTCTGGAAATACTTGTCATTGAAATGGATGTATCTAGATGTATTTTAGTTCTAAATACATTCATTTTCATCCATTTTGATGACAAGTAATTCCGGACGGAGGGAGTATGGAGTATTTGTCTTTCTACAGATTTCAACAAGTGACTAGGTACGGAGCAAAATGAGTGAAGTGAGCGTAGATGCATAGGGATACTGTAGAAAGGAAGTCCTCGTGATCCATTATTCACCATCTCAGTCAGAGAGAACTATTCAACTAGTCTTCGCAGTGAAGTGACAATACACGCTGCAGCACATGGGACACGTAATTAATAAGCTGAACTAGCGTGTTGGTGTTACTAAATCAGCCTTACCCAATACTGCCATCATGTTTGCGAGTAGAGCACGCTTCCGCAAATACGCCTACGCACCTCTATGCTCCATTAATTGACATATGTGCCCTCTTGTGGTAGACCCACATGTCATCGGTGTAACTATTTACACTCCGAAGGACGGTATATCCTGGTAGTAGTACTAGTAGAATTGAGATTTAATGCACTTTCTTCCCCGTCTTCCACTCTTCTTCCTCCTCTCTTCTTCTTCCTCCTCTCTTCCCCATCGTCGGGCGCACACCATTTATCCCCGCTCACTGCTCACCCGCCCGCGCCATCTTCCTAGGTAGCTCGCGCATACCATATCCCCCCGCTCACTGCTCGGCCACACGAGGAGAAGCTTCTTCGCTCGGCCGCCCGAATCCACTTCCCTGCTGTCTCGTAGGCACCGAAAACCCCAATGGTAGAACTGACTGACACGCAGAGCCGTGATTGGAATTCCTGCCCCGATGTTCTCTTGGAGCAAATCTATAATCGTATGGACCTACTCAGCACCATCCGTCTGGCCGCATGCTCGGTGTCTTTGTACTCGTCTGCAACCGGCCGGCTCTTTTCAAGACACCCTGCTTGCTGATGCCCGATCCTCGTAGGTGGCCCAAACACCGACTTGACGATCCTACGGAGGTTGTCGTGGTGCCCCTCGACATGCTACCACTACCCGTGCACCTGTCCTTCATGCGCGGCCACTACTGGGCGCATGAAGGCCAACTGGATCGTCCTCATCCACCACTCCGGTAGTCTGTGGCGTCTCGTGGATATCTACACCCAGCGAGAGATCACCCTTCCATCATTGGATACCACCGCCATCAAGCCTCGCGGCCCGCCGGACACTCCTGCCTATTTTGCACGAGACGAGTCAAGCTTTTGGCTCGACCTCTGTTTGCAGAAAGTTGTAATCTGCAAAGTGCCCACACCATCATAAGACTACATGGATTACAAGATCATTGCCTTGTTCAACATGGGATTAGTCTATCTGGAATCCGGCCGCCATACATGGTTATGACTCATCATCAATCCTGTTGAGGCAACATTTCTGTCTGATGCTATAGTGCACGATGGCATCGTTTACGCGGTCGACGCACAGATTGGCTGCCTATACTGGTGGAATCTATCATCGTGTAGTTGTTCTATCTCATCTCATCTTTACCTTATGAATACAACTGCCTGTTCATTTGTTACAAATTTAGAATACATAGCATGTCTATAACCACATCATTGCTATATGTTCCTCTCATTTCCTAGATTTTTATGACCACACATGTTATTGTTAGAGTTGATATGAGAACAATTGGCATCTAATGATTGTTAGAATACATATTATGAGCATAACATCATGATTGCTATATGTTACTCTTGTTTACAAGATTTTTATAACAACGCATGTTATTGCATAGAGTTGATAGGAGAACAGTAGTAGTAAGTGCTACGTCTTGAGCTTGCATTAGTTTTCCTTGAAGAGGAAAGGGTGATGCAGCACAGTAGCGTAAGTATTTCCCTCAGTTTTTGAGAACCAAGGTATCAATCCTGTAGGAGGCTCCTCACAAGTCCCACGAACCTACACAAACAAACAAAGAACTCGCAACCAACGCGATAAAGGGGTTGTCAATCCCTTCACGACCACTTGCGAAAGTGAGATCTAATAGACATAATATGATAAGATAAATATATTTTTGGTATTTTATAATATAGATGCAAAAAGTAAGGATGCAAATAAGAGTAGATTGAAAGCTTATATGATAAAAGATAGACCCGGGTGCCATAGGTTTAACTAGTGGCTTCTCTCAAGAGAGCATAAGTATTACGGTGGGTGAACAAATTACTGTCGAGCAATTCATAGAAAAGCGAATAATTATGAGATTATCTAGGCATGATCATGTATATAGGCATCACGTCCGCAACAAGTAGAGCGACTCCTGCTTGCATCTACTACTATTACTCCACACATCGACCGCTATCAAGCATGCATCTAGAGTATTAAGTTCATAAGAACAGAGTAACGCATTAAGAAAGATGACATGATGTAGAGGGATAAACTCAAGCAATATGATATAAACCCCATATTTTTATCCTCGATGGCAACAATACAATACGTGCCTTGCAACCCTTTCTGTCACTGGGTAAGGACACCGCAAGATCGAACCCAAAGCTAAGCACTTCTCCCATGGCAAGAAAGATCAATCTAGTAGGCCAGACCAAATCGATAATTCAAAGAGGCTTGCAAAGATAACTCAATCATACATAAAATAATTCAGAGAAGATTCAGATATTTCTCATAGATAAACTTAATCATAAACCCACAATTCATCGGATCTCGACAAACACACCGCAAAAAGAGTTTACATCGAATAGATCTCCACAAGAGAGGGGGAGAACATTGTATTGAGATCCAAAAAGAGAGAAGAAGCCAACTAGCTAATAACTATGGACCCGAAGGTCTATGGTAAACTACTCAGAACTCATCGGAAGGGCTATGGTGTTGATGTAGAAGCCCTCCATGGTCGATTCCCCCTCCGGCGGAGCGCCGACAAAGGATCCAAGATGGGATCTCACGGATGCAGAAGGTTACGGTGGCGGAAATATTTCTTCGGTGGCTCCCTAGATGTTTTCGGGGTACGTAGGTATATATAGGAGGAAGAATTATGTCGGTGGCCGCTCGAGGGGGCCAGGAGACAGGGGGCGCGCCCAGGAGGGGTGGGCGCGCCCTCCTATCTCGTGGCCGCCTCGATTGCTTCTTGACTTGCACTCCAAGTTCTCCAGATCACGGTCGTTCCAAAAATCACGCTCCTGAAGGTTTCATTCTGTTTGGACTCCGTTTGATATTTCTTTTCTTCGAAATACTGAAATAGGTAAAAAACAGCAATACGGGCTGGGCCTCCGGTCAGTAGGTTAGTCCCAAAAATGATATAAATGTGTAAAATAAAGCCCATAAACATCCAAAACAGGTAATATAATAGCATGGAACAATAAAAAAATTATAGATACGTTGGAGATGTATCAAGCATCCCCAAGCTTAATTCCTGCTCGTCCTCGAGTAGGTAAATGATAAATACAGAATTTTTGATGTGGAATGCTACCTAGCATAATTCTCAATGTATTCCTTTTTATTGTGGATGAATGTTCAGACCCAAATGATTCAAAATAAAAGTTCATATTGACAAAAGAAATAGTAATACTTCAGGCACACTAATAAAAGCAATCATGTCTTCTCAAAATAACATGGCTAAAGAAAGTTCATCCCTACAAAATCATATAGTTAGGCTATGCTTCATTTTCGTCACACAAAGATGTTCCCAACTTCTACACCCCCGATGACAAGCCAAGCAATTGTTTCGTACTTAAATAATCTCAAACTTTTTCAACCTTCACGCAATACATGAGCGTGAGCCATGGATATAGCACTTTGGGTGGAATAGAATAATGATTGGGGATTGTGTGGAGAAGACAAAAAAAGAGAAAGTCTCACATTGACGAGGATAATCAATGGGCTATGGAGATGCCAATCAATTGATGTCAACATGAGGAGTAGGGATGGCCATGCAACGGATGCACTGGAGCTATAAATGAATGAAAGCTCAACAAAAGAAAACTAGTGGGTGTGCATCCAACTTGCTTGTTCACGAAGACCTAGGGCATTTGAGGAAGCCCATCATAGGAATATACAAGCCAAGTTCTATAATGAAAAATTCCCACTAGTATATGAAAGTGACAACATATGAGACTCACTATATGAAAAACATGTTGCTACTTTGAAGCACAATAAATGAGACTCAGTACATGAAGAACATGGTGCTACTTTGAAGCACAAGTGTGGAAAAAGAGATAGTAACATTGCCCCTTTTTATTTATTTTCTTTTTTTTTTCTTTTTTTTTCTTTTCTTTTTTTTGGGCCTTCCTTTTTTTTCTTTTGGCCTTTCCCTTTTCCTTTTTCTTTTCTTTTTGGGCAATGCTCTAATAATGATGATCATCACACTTTCATTGATTACACCATATAAATTACAACTCGAAACTAGAACAAGATATGACTCTATATGAATACCTCCGGCGGTGTACCGGGATGGTGCAATGAATCAAGAGTGACATGTATAAAAATTATGTATGGTGGCTTTGCCACAAATACGATGTCAACTACATGATCATGCAATGGAAATATGACAAAAGTAATGTATGTCATGATGATGATGAACGGAACGGTGCAATATATCTCGGAATGGCTATGGAAATGCCATAATAGGTAGGTATGGTGGCTGTTTTGAGGAAGATATAAGGAGGTTTATGTGTGATAGAGCGTATCGTATCACGGGGTTGGATGCACCGGCGAAGTTTGCACGAACTCTCATGGTGAGAAAGGGCAATGCACGGTACCGAAGAGGCTATCAATGATGGAAAGGTAAAAGTGCGTATAATCCATGGACTCAACATTAGTCATAAGAACTCATATACTTATTGCAAAAATTTAGAGGTCATCAAAAATCAAGCACTACGCGCATGCTCCTAGAGGGATAGATTGGTAGGAAAATACCATCGCTCGTCCCCGACCGCCACTCATAAGGATGCACAAGCCAGGTACACTCCATGTTTCAAATTTGTTACACAACTTTAACCATACATGCATGCTACGGGACTTGCTAACTTCAACACAAGCATTCTTTAAACTCATAATCGCCCAACTAGCATGACTTTAATATCACTACCTCCATATCTCAGAACAATTATCAAGTATCAAATTGATCATAGTATCCAATTCACTTCCTATGATAGTTTTTATTATACCCAACTTGGATACTCATCATTCTAGGACCAATTTATAACCATAGTAAATACCATGCTGTTCTAAAGACTCTCAAAATAATATAAGTGAAGCATGAGAGACTAGCAATTTCTTTAAAATTAAGCCACCACCATGCTCTAAAAGATATAAGTGAAGCACTAGAGCAAAAACTATCAAGCTCAAAAGATATAAGTGAAGCACATAGAGTATTCTAACAAATTTCAATCAAGTAGGATTCTCCCAAAAGGTGTGTACAGCAAGTATGGTTGTGGTAAACTAAAAAGTAAAGACTAATATAATACACGACGGTCCAAGCAAAACACATATCATATGGCAAATAAAAATATAGCTCCAAGTAAAGTTACCAATGAACGAAGACGAAAGAGGGGATGCCTTCCTGGGGCATCCCCAAGCTTAGGCTTTTGGCTATTCTTGAGTATCTTGGGGTTCCATGGGCATCCCCAAGCTTAGGCTTTTGCCACTCCTTATTCCATAGTCCATCAAATCTTTACCCAAAACTTGAAAACTTCACAACACAAAACTCAACAGGAAATCTCATAAGCTCCGTTAGTGAAAGAAAACAAAACCACCACATAAGGTACTGTAATGAACTCATTATTTATTTATATTGGTGTTAAACCTAATGTATTCCAACTTCTCTATGGTTTATAAACTATTTTACTAGCCATAGATGCATCAAAATAAGCAAACAACACACGAAAAATAGAATCTGTCAAAAATAGAACAGTCTGTAGCAATCTGTAACCAACGCAAACTTCTGGAACTTTAAAAATCCTACGAAAATATGAACTCCTAAACAATTTGTTTATTGATCAGCAGCAAAAAGAATCAATGCAAACGCTCGTTTCTGTGATTTATTTAATTTTTTCTCGTGAGCACAAATTTTCTGTTTTTCAGCAGAATCAAATCAACTATCATCATAGGTTATCCTATGGGTTCTACTTGGCACAAACACTAATTAAAACATAAAAACACTTATAAACAGAAATTAGATGCAAAATTTATTACTAAACATGAACAAAACCAAAGAACACAAATAAAATTGGGTTGCCTCCCAACTAGCGCTATCGTTTAACGCCCCTAGCTAGGCATAAAAACGAAGATAGATCTAAGTAGTGCCATCTTTGGCACTTGATTCATAGGTAGCTCGTATGATAGATTCATAAGGTAATTTGACTTTCTTTCTTGGAAAGTGCTCCATGCCTTTATTTAATGTAAATTGGAATCTAATATTCCCTTCCTTCATATCAATAATCGCACCAATCGTTCTAAGGAAAGGTCTACCAAGAATAATAGGGCAAGAAAGATTGCAATCTATATCAAGATCGATAAAATCAATGGGAACCAAATTTCTATTTGCAACAATAAGGACATCATTGATACTTCCCATGGGCTTTTTAATAGTGGAATCCGCAAGGTGCAAATTTAAAGAGCAATCATCAAGATCATGGAAACCTAGAATATCACATAAAGTTTTCGGAATCGTGGAAACACTAGCACCCAAATCACACAAAGCAAAACACTCATAATCTTTAATTTTAATCTTTATAGTAGGTTCCCACTCATCATTAAGTTTTCTAGGTATAGAAACTTCCAAATTAAGTTTTTCATCAAAAGATTGCATTAAGGCATCAACGATATGTTTGGTAAAAGCTTTATTTTGACTATACGCATGAGGAGAATTAACAACGGATTGCAACAAGGAAATACAACTTTCTAAAGAACAATTATCATAATGAATTCCTTGAAATCCGAGATAGTGGGTTCAATACTATTTAAAGTCAAGACCTCTCCAATCCCACTTTTACCAAATTTAGCATCAAGATCTAAAAACTCTGAATTATTGGGACGCCTTCTAAATAAAGTTGACTCATCTCAAGTCCCATTATTATCAAGATTCATATTGCAAAACAAAGATCTAATAGGGGACACACCAATAACTTTAAGATCTTCATCATTATTTTCATGGGAACTAGAAGAACACGCTTTTAAAAAGCAATCTTTCTTAGCACGCAATCTAGCGGTTCTTTCTTTGCACTCGTCAATGGAACTTCTCATAGATTTGAGAGACTCATTGATATCATGCTTAGGATAAGAAGATCTAAGTTTAAGAGAATAAACATCAAGCGAAATTCTATCAACGTTCCTAGCCAAATCATCAACTTTGAGCAATTTTTCTTCAAGCAAGGCATTAAAATTCTTTTGAGAGATCATAAATTCTCTCACACTATTTTCAAAATCAGAGGGAATCTTATTAAAATTACCATAAGAATTATTCTAGGAATTTCCATAATTGTTAGAGGAATTGCTAGGGAATGGTCTAGGATTAAATTTCCTCTATAAGCATTGTTTCCAAAATTATTCCTACCAACAAAATTTACATACATAGATTCATTATTATTGTCAATCAAGGTAAATAAAGGCATATCATTGGGATCAATAGAAGAACTTTTAGTAGAAAACAATCTCATAAGCTCATCCATCTTTCCACTCAAAACATTAATTTCTTCTATAGCATGCACTTTTTTACTAGTAGATCGTTCGGTGTGCCATTGAGAATAATTAGCCATAATATTATCAAGAAGTTTTTTAGCATATCCTAAAGTGATTTCCATAAACGTGCCTCCGGCGGTCGAATCTAAAAGATTTCTAGAAGCAAAGTTTAATCCGGCATAAAATTTTTGTATGATCATCCATAAATTCAAACCATGAGTAGGGCAATTGCGAATCATCAATTTCATTCTTTCCCAAGATTGGGCAACGTTCTCATGATCAAGTTGTTCAAAATTCATAATATCGTTCCTAAGGGAGATGATCTTAGCGGGAGGAAAATACTTAGAGATAAAAGCATCTTTGCACTTGTTCCAAGAATCAATACTATTTTTAGGTAAAGACGAAAACCAAACTTTAGCACGATCTCTAAGTGAAAACGGAAATAACTTCAATTTAACAATATCATTATCCGTATCTTTTTTCTTTTGCATCTCACACAAATCAACAAAGTTGTTTAGATGGGTAGCGGCATCTTCACTAGGAAGGCCGGAGAATTGATCTTTCATAACAAGATTCAGCAAAACAGCATTGATTTCACATGACTCTACATCATTAAGAGGAGCACTCGGAGTACTAAGGAAATCATTATTATTGGTATTGGAGAAATCACACAATTTGGTATTATCTTGTGCCATGGCGACAAGTAATCCAACACACAAGCAAACAGAAAAAGGCAAGCAAAAGAGGGAGGAAGAAGAAGGCAAGCGGAAAAGAGAGGAGATTGGGAAAGAGAGGGCAAATAAAATGGCAAGGGTGAAGTGGGGGAGAGGAAAATGAGAGGCAAATGGCAAATAATGTAAATGCGAGGGAGATGAGTTTGTGATGGGTACTTGGTATGTCTTGAATTGAGCGAAGACCTCCCCGACAACGGCGCCAGAAATCCTTCTTGCTACGTCTTGAGCTTGCGTTGGTTTTCCTTGAAGAGGAAAGGGTGATGCAGCACAGTAGCGTAAGTATTTCCCTCAGTTTTGAAAACCAAGGTATCAATCCAGTAGGAGGCTCCTCACAAGTCCCACGAACCTACACAAACAAACAAAGAACTCACAACCAACGCGATAAAGGGGTTGTCAATCACTTCACGACCACTTGCGAAAGTGAGATCTGATAGAGATAATATGATAAGATAAATATATTTTTGGTATTTTATAATATAGATGCAAAAAGTAAGGATGCAAATAAAAGTAGACTGGAAGCTTATATGATAAAAGATAGACCCGGGGGCCATAGGTTTCACTAGTGGCTTCTCCCAGGCTTCATCATGCTCAGCATCTGACTCATATTGGGTTCAGGCCTATGAAAGATGCTTTCCAGGGCATTGCGATGATGTTGACAGCCAGGTTCATAGAGTTCTCCGGGAGTGGACAGGCCTGTAAGCTCGATGATATCCATAGCTTTGGCTTCATGATGAACGTTTCTGGTCATCCACTCGAGAACCCAAGTCTTCGTATCTCTGTTGTAGCCGCGAATGTGCAGTGTGGCATAGAATTGAAGCAAAAGTTCTTCATTCCAGTGTCCTTTATCTGTGACAAAACTGAGCAGCCCAACATCACGAAAGCAGTCAAGTGCTTCTTCTAAGCAGGGTAGTCCAGTAATGGCTTCAGTGTCGAGGCGCATATGAGGGAAGATGCGCCCTTGATCATACAGAACACAGGAGTAATAGTTTCGCTGCTGATGACTCCAGAACCAATCTGATGCAATTCTTGGCTTCGTGTAGGGGTTCTTTGAGCTATCAAAGAATGTGTTGTGGCTCTTGAAGCCATTTGCATTGAAGGACCCGACAGTTGTGGTAGTACCAGGAAATCTTGGCAGTCTTGGCTTGGGCTTCTGGACTTGAGGCCTATGATCAACGTGATAGTCAAATTGAGGACCAGAGACATTAGGCGGAGGGACCAGAATGGGCCATCTGACTGTCGTTAGCTCTCCGTGGTTGTATGCCTGCTCAATTGTATAGGGCCTTGGGGCTGGAACAGGAGCAGTGGCAGCAGCAGAGGCTTCAGGTTGCACAACAGGTGCTTCAGAAGCAGTAGCCTCACTAGCTTCAGGTGCAGTGGCCGCAGTAGCTTCAGTCACACTGGTTGTTGCAAGCTCCACATTAGCTTCAGCCATGACACTGTCATCGGCTTCACTTGCGTTGGTTGTGGCAGCTTCAGGATTTTCAACCTCCACTTGAGGAGCTGGAGGGTCAGGCATTGACACGTTTACCTCATGAACTATTTCTTCAGGAATGGGGGGAGTAGAGACACGTTCTTCTTGACGTTCTTCATCGGCTGATGCAGCCGGATTGTCTTCAGCAGCTGGTGCTTCAGATGCAGAGACATTCACAGCAGGAGTGGCTTCTGAAAACACTTGACGTGCAACAGGTTGATGATGCACTTCTCCTTCTGGAATGCTCGGAAGAGGGTCTTGAGGGCTTGGTCCTTTGCGAAGCCTTTGGAGTACTGGCGACGCTTTTGGAGATGGAGTGGGAAGGCCCTCATCCTCTTCAGCTTGTACGGATGTTGTGACTTGTTGTTGTTGGGGAGTGTTGGGGGAGTCTTGTTCTTGCGGGCGATCAGCCCATGAATCATCCTGTGCAATTGGCGTCAGAGGACGACCAATGCTGATGAGTTCACTGTTCGTATGAACAGGCGATGATACCACATTGTATTCGATCTGAGGAAGAACTTCATCATCTTCAACATTGTCATGATGACAAATGTCTTCAGCAACGGTGGGTTCAGCTGCTGGTATATCTTCAGCTTCAGGAGCCTCTGTGGAAGCAGGCTCATGAACAGTCATGTGAAGTTCTTGGGATGCAGATGCAGGATGAATCACTGAGATGGGTTCAACAAAAAGGGGCTCTATGGGAGCAGCCCGATTCTTCTTGGTCTTGCGCTTCTTCTTGGAGGGAGCAACATTAGAGGCGTCGGTATTCTTCCTCTTTCTGGCTTCAGCCTCTGCAGCCCTCGTCTTCTTCTGTTCTGAAGCGGTTGTGGTGACCTTTGGCTTCGAGCCAGTCATGCTACTTGGGAAGATAATGCGTGGAGCTTCTTGGCTTGAAGGCGCAGGCTGATCAGCAGGAAGCTTCTTCTTTTTCTTTGCTGCCATCCCGGGGTCAATGCCAGGACGGCCAAGTGACTTGCGCTTCTCAGCCTCATTGTAGGCAAGCACACACTTATCAGCCAAACTCTTCATGCGCTCGCGAGAGCCTTGAGCTTCTTGGCACTTCTTCAGAAAAGCTTCTTTAAGCTCATGCAACATGACCTTAAAGTTCCTGACGTCTTGAACACTCAGCTTGGCCATATGCTTCTTGAATTGAGCCTTTTCAAAATCAATCTTGTGCTTGAGCTCAACGATTCGCTGAGCGAGAGCCAGCTCAGAAGCAATGGAGCCATTGAAAGAGACGCTGAGGCCAATTGGAAGCTGTAAATCTTCAAAGCTGACATTTGGGGTGTCGAACCACTCATCAATGAAATTGTGGATGATGGCCACATCAAAGAGAGGCAAATTGCTAAAGATTTCTGCTTCTTCCTTGCTCTTTATCAGCTGCTCAAGAGCATCATCCGCAAGATCTTCATCACTTGATAGATCAATGGGTTCTTCACGCAGAATAGCAGCAGGAGTCAGAGCTTGATCAGTACGCCTGACAAGTTGCTTTTTCTTCTCCGTCTTCTTGGAGATACGAGATTGATCTTCAGACTGCACACTGGCTTCAGGAGGTGCAGTGGCCAATGGCTTCACACGAGAAGCTTTTGGAGGTGCGGCTGATGATGAAACCTTAACCTTCTTTGGCTTCTTCGGCCTTGGAGTAGGAGCAGGGGCCTCATCTGAATCAGTATCATTGTTAGGATGATCCACTTTGGCACCATGAACCAAGACGTAGGAGATGAGACCATCAAGGTTTGCAAAGGGGCCAATTCTATTCTCTTCAGCTTCATGTGTCCCATCCTCACGGGGAGCAGAGGGACCAGGATTGAAGTCTAATCCCCATGACTTCTTGTTTTCCTTTGCTGAAGACATAGCAAACTGGAAGTTGCGCTTGAAGAGATTGTCATCGCGACACCAAAGCAATGATGATGGGTCGGCTTCTTCAGGCTGTGGTCCACAGACCATGCACGGATAGAATTTTTGCTCAATGGCTTCAGCTCTGTTCTTGGGGGGAGGCCTCGATAGAGAATATCGCCCCAAGGACTCTTGATAGCATACTTCTCTGCGTACTCCTAGGTGACAAACTTGTACTTGTACCACTATTCAGCCCAATAGCGTCGAATCCATTGGATTCTAGTCTTGCGTTGATTGTAATCTTCTTCAGGATCTGTTTTGTATATATCTGCAAGATCATCAGGCAGATCCCTAGAAGTTCCCCCACGACGCTGTCTACCACCCTTCCTGACTGATTTCTCTGCAGCCATGTACTTCAAACTGAATGGTTTCAATATGCTCAAAGGCTTCAGAGATTTACGCTTGCTGGTCAAACAGGAACTGGCTTCACGAGAATTGATATGATGCTGTAAGTATTCTGCAAATGAATGCAGACTATGAGAACCTAGGGATTCTCCCACGGACATGTACCTGTGACAGCATTAGAGATGCGAGGGAAGGGGATGAGGTCATATGCATTCTCAAAAGATTTTGAAGATAAATCAGTTTGAAGACATTGACCTCATGATGCGAAGACATTCACTTATATAGGTGAGTTGGTTCCAGATTTGTACCAATCCATGAATAAGTACAAGTGAGGAATCAAACTAGATAGGAAATTTAAGTGAATATACTAGGCATTAAGAGATGCAGACAGAATCGATTTAACTTGAATGGGTAGAAACTACTTTTGGTATACAGGATGAATCTTGAAGATCAAAAAGGTGGTAAAAATAGAGTTATAATTACCGCACGACGAACTGCTAGATGGGAAGAATAGGAGACCGAGCAGTTCAGTCCACCGTGCCCTAACTTGGCGACGGAGGACACCTACGGCGACGGCGGAGAGGACGATGTCCGCGGCCGGCGTGAGGACGGCGTCAGAGAAGTTGCGGCAGCTAATCGCGTCGTCGCCGGCGTCGTCACGATCTAGCGGTGGCGCTAGGGTTTTGACGGAGGTGGAGAGGTGGAAGAAGGATTTCTTTACCGCAGGGGACACATATTTATAAGTAGGTGCGCAGCACAGCGCAATTACGCAGGTGCCCCTGTCTCTTCACATCCGTGGGGTACGTGGCAAGCATGCAACACATTTAGAATTGTCCCACGTTCCCACGTCCGCCAAGTATGTCGGATGTTCGTTCCGGCTTCTCCGGATATTGACAATAAAGATGATTCATTTAAATAGGACTTGATATTTTGTCTCAGTGTCTTCTGCTGACAAGGATGCAGAGAAGACATTCGACAGTTTCAATAGAATGCATATGATTTGGACAGATAGAGTTTGAGATAGTAAGCATAGAGAGATTAGGGTCCGATCACATTCACTTAGTTCAAAAGATTCAACAGTGAGGACATAGCTATAAGTGAATGCTGTAGAGGACAGAACACTAGTATATATATATGCAATCAAATCATCATAGCGCAGAAAATCATGAAGATAATTGAAACTTAAGACAAACCAAATGCAAAGTCTTTGCAAAATAACGCCATGAGTGAAACACTTCAAAATGAGAAATTTGGTGGTGGCGTTTCCCACCGTATAGGAAGTATTAGACCCAGACACGACGCACAATTATCGTGGTACTCCGAAGTCAAATTCCATATTAATATATTCACACTCAGAGTGTAAGTCTTCATTGATTGAAGATATACATTACTTTGTGTGTTGTACATCCAAGTCATCTACATGCATAAGTGTTAGGATGTGTGCTTGATCACAAGACGTTCGAGGATTCCAAGATATTTAGCTCACACTGTAACTTGCAAAACCTTTTCTCATCCAAGGGCTTTGTGAAGATATCTGCCAGTTGCTCTTCAGTGTTGACGTGAATGATGTCAATATCTTTCTTCATGACATGATCTCTGAGAAAATGATGACGAATTTCAATGTGCTTTGTCTTCGAGTGCTGGACTGGATTATTGGCAATCTTGATGGCACTTTCATTGTCACAAAAGAGAGGGACTTGCTTCAGATCGATGCCATAGTCCTTGAGAGTTTGCTTCATCCACAGAAAGCTGAGCACAACAAGATCTAGCAGCAATGTATTCAGATTCAGCAGTTGAGAGTGACACACAGTTCTGCTTCTTTGAAGACCAACAGACAAGTGATCGACCAAGAAGATGACATGTGCCTGATGTAGACTTGCGATCCACCTTGTCACCAGCATAATCAGCATCCGAGAATCCAACCAGATCAAACCTTGAGCCCTTTGGATACCATAATCCGAGTGTTGGAGTGTAAGCCAAATATCTAAGAATTCGCTTCACTGCTAAGTGATGCGATTCCTTTGGTGCCGCTTGGAATCGAGCACACATGCAAACACTAAGCATAATATCTGGCCTAGATGCACATAGGTAAAGTAAAGAACCAATCATGGAGCGGTATACCTTTTGATCAAACTCTTTACCATTGTCGTCGGGACCAAGATGATGTTTGGCTGGCATTGGCGTCGTGTAACCTTTGCAATCTTGCATGCCGAACTTCTTCAGGCAATCTTTGAGATATTTTTCTTGAGATATGAAGATGCCATTTCTTTTTTGACGGATTTGAAGACCAAGGAAGAACTTCAGCTCACCCATCATGGACATCTGATATTGCTCTTGCATCATATATCCAAACTCATCACTGTACTTCTGGTTGGTGCAGCCAAAGATTATGTCATCCACATATATTTGGCACACAAACAATTCACCATCATATGTCTTCGTGAAGAGTGTGGGATCGAGGGATCCAGGTTTGAAGCCTTTGCTCTTCAGGAAGTCTTTGATTGTGTCATACCAAGTGCGAGGAGCTTGTTTGAGGCCATACAGTGCTTTGTTGAGTTTGTACACCATATCAGGATGTTTTGGATCTTCAAAGCCAGGTGGTTGTGCAACATACACTTCTTCTTCAATCTTGCCATTGAGAAATGCACTCTTTACATCCATTTGATATAGCAAGATGTTGTGATGATTTGCATAGTCTAGCAGTATGCGAATGGCTTCAAGCCTAGCAACAGTAGCAAATGTTTCATCAAAGTCAATTCCTTCAACTTGAGTGTATCCTTGAGCCACAAGACGTGCTTTGTTTCTGATGACTTGACCATGCTCATCTTGCTTGTTTCGATATATCCACTTTGTTCCAATAATGTTGTGCTTGCGAGGGTCAGGGCGCTTGACCAGTTCCCAAACATTATTCAGTTTGAACTGTTGAAGTTCTTCTTGCATGGCTTGAATCCATTCAGGTTCCATAAAGGCTTCAGCAACTTTCTTGGGTTCAGATATTGATACAAATGAAAAATGCCCACAGAAATTTGCTAGCTGTGTTTCTCTTGATCGAGTAAGCGGACCTGGCGCATTGATGCTATCAATTATCTTCTTGATTTGTACTTCATTTGCAACACGAGGATGAACTGGACGAAGCCTTTGCTCATGTTGATCATTGTCATCATTGGGAGGATTGTCTTCGGACTGAGCATTGTCTTCAGGTTGGTTTGGTGCAAAGATGATAAGTTCCTCTTTAGGCTGTGCTTCAAAGGGCATGATTTCACCAGTTCCCATTAGCTTGATAGATTCACTGGAAGGAGCTTCATCAAGTGTGCTTGGCAGGAGCTCTCGTTGTGAACCATTGGTTTCATCAAATCGCACATCCACTGCTTCAACGATTTTGTAGTGGAAGAGGTTGAAGACTCTATAAGAGTGTGAATCCTTTCCATAGCCAAGCATGAAGCCTTCGTGAGCTTTGGGTTCAAATTTTGACTTGTGATGGGGATCCTTGATCCAGCACTTAGCACCAAAGACTCTGAAGTAGCTGACATTTGGCTTCTTTCCAGTGAGGAGCTCATAGGATGTTTTGCCCAGAAGCTTATGGATGTAGACACGGTTGATGATGTGACAAGCTGTATCAATGGCTTCAGGCCAGAACTTTCTTGGTTTCTTGTACTCATCGAGCATTGTTCGAGCCATCTCAATAAGGGTTCTGTTCTTGCGCTCAACAATGCCATTTTGCTGTGGTGTGTATGGAGCAGAAAATTCATGAGTGATTCCCATTGTATCTAGATAAAGATCAAGGCCGGTGTTCTTGAATTCAGTGCCGTTATCACTTCTGATATGCTTGATCTTGACGCCATAGTTGTTCATTGCTCGATTGGCGAATCGTCTGAAGACATCTTGTACTTCAGTCTTGTAGAGAATTATGTGCACCCATGTGTATCTTGAGTAGTCATCAACAATGACGAAGCCATAGAGACACGCCGTTGTTGTGGGGGTGGAGTAGTGATTAGGGCCAAATAAGTCCATGTGCAACAAGTCAAAGGGTTGAGATGTCGTCATGATTGTCTTTGAAGGATGCTTGGCCCTTGTCATCTTTCCAGCTTCGCAGGCACCACACAGATGATCTTTCTTGAACTTGACACCTTCGATGCCTATGACATGCTTCTTCTTGACGAGAGTGTGCAAGTTCCTCATGCCTGCATGCCCTAGCCTTTGATGCCAGAGCCAACATTCTGAAGCTTTTGCAAGAAGACTTACGGCAAGTTTTGGACCTGCTGAGAAATCTACCATGTATAGATCACCTTTCCTATACCCTTCAAAGACAGTGTCAGCAAATGTGATTTGACTCTTGTCGGATGGACGTAAGGTTGAGTCCATGAGAAGACTTTGATCGCCAGTCATATGATTAGTGCATCCGCTGTCAATAATCCATTCTGAAGCTTTCGGTGTACCCTACAGTGGAGTTAGAGGCATAGGCTTCACAATGTATGTTGTGAAGCATAAGCATTTGATGCACACTTGGATTATCACAGCATAGATGAAAGTTAGCACATAGTATGACAGGTAAGTGATTCATATGTGGAATACATATTAAGTAATTTTATTATGCATCCCTTTGTGTTTTAGGCCACAGCAGTAATATCGTACGCCATTGATTGCTGGCTAGAGACCATTTTCTGCAAAAGAGAGTTAGTTCTTCTTTACCACCCACATCTTCAGGGGTGGCTTAGAAGCAATGAGTCTAAGTGCATCATCTGAGAATTTCGGCTTTGGAGCCCTAGCTAATAGCCTTGCAGGAGATGAATGATACTCATATGAATAAGCAGAAAAGTTCTTAGTATTATGAACGTAGCGGTTTGCAGACACACGCTCATATTCATGAGTTTGAGTATGATGTCCCTGCAAAACATTGGCGTTAGGGTGACTCGAGTGAGTCCTGTTTCCGTATGAAGCCGTTGAACCATGTGACGCCTTTGGTCCGGGATTTGTCTTCTTCACAGGTGGTGTCATGACAACATTCACGGGAAGATTTTCAAGACAGCTTTTGGGAACCCAGATCTTCTTCATTGGCGGTCCATTCCTGCAGTTAGTACCAATAAACCTGGCAAACACTTCACCATTCTGATTTTTGAACAGTTTATAGTTTGCATCAAAGGATTCATCAATGATAATAGGATTAGCACAGGTAAAGCCAGATAAAGTAGATGGATCCACTGAAGGTTCCTTTGCAGCAACCCATGTGGTTTTGGGATACTACTCAGGCTTCCAGTAGGAGCCATCAGCATTCATTTTCCTCTCGAACCCAACACCCTCTTTCCTAGGGTTTCGGTTCAGAATCTGCTTTTTGAGGACATCGCAGAGTGTCTGATATCCTTCAAACTTTTGTACATCCCTGTTTCAAGCAATGTCTTCAACCTAGCATTTTCATCAGCAATAGCAGTGGTATCCTCCGCAGAGGGGTTAGTTACCACATCAGTAGTTGAAGACAGAGCAACAGTAGCAGCAGTGGAAGATTCGGCAACAGAGGCAGCATTATCACGCTCAATGCATTTCAAGCAAGGTGGTTCAAATCCTTCCTGAGCGGGACTGATCTGTTGCGCGCGAAGTGACACATTTTCTTTTTGAAGATCTTCATGAGCCGCTTTCAATTTCTCAAGGTCTTGCTTCCTTTGAAGATAATCATAGGAGAGCCTTTCATTAGAGGTTGAGAGCGTCTCATGAAGATTTTCAAGTTCTTGATACTTAGCATGAAGATTTTTTATGTCTTCAACTAAGGACTGTGTACGTGTCATTTCCGCGTCCAACAGGTCATCGCTTTTGTCTAACAGTTTTTGAGTATATTCCGTAGCCTTTTGTTGTTCAGTAGCAATTTTAGCAAGTGTTTTGTAGCTGGGTTTAGATTCACAATCAGAGTCATCTTCACTTGATGTTTGAAAGTAAGCATCGCGTGATTTTACCTTGGCACCGCGTGCCATGAAGCAGAAGGTGGGAGCTGGATTGTCGTTGTCATCATCAGTGTTGGTGTGGGAGTCTATGTCTTTAGTGTTGAAGATAGACTTGGCAACATAGGCAGTGGCTAGAGCCAGACATGCAACGCCGGAGTCAGATTCAGCTTCAGATTCCACCTCTGCCTCCTCAGAAGCAGACTCCTCCTCTGAATCCATTTCCTTGCCAACAAAAGCACGAGCCTTGCCAGATGAGCTCTTCTTGTGAGATGAAGACCTTGATGATGACTTGGAAGAGGACTTCGAAGATTTCTTCTTCTTCTTGTCATCGGAGTCATAATCCTTGCTCTTCTTCTTCTTCTTCTCGTTTTCCCACCGAGGACATTCAGAGATGTAGTGCCCAGGCTTCTTACACTTGTGACAGGTTCTCTTCTTGTTGTCTTGAGTGGAAGCTTCATCATTTCTTGAACTGGATCGTGAAGACTTTTTGAAGCCCTTCTTCTTGGTGAATTTCTGGAACTTCTTCACAAGCATAGCAAGTTCCCTTCCAATATCTTCAGGATCATCTGAACCGCAGTCAGATTCTTCTTCTTCAGATGAGGAAACGACTTTTGCCTTCAAGGCATGAGTACGACCATAGTTGGGGCCATAGATATCTCTTTTCTCAGAAAGCTGGAACTCATGTGTGTTGAGCCTTTCAAGTATATCAGACGGATCGAGAGTCTTGAAGTCAGGACGTTCTTGTATCATGAGGGCAAGGGTGTCAAAGGAGCTGTCAAGGGATCTCAGCAGCGTCTTGACAATTTCATGCTTGGTGATGTCAGTGGCGCCGAGAGCCTGAAGCTCATTTGTGATGTCGGTGAGGCGATCAAACGTGAGATGGACATTTTCATTGTCGTTTCTCTTGAAGCGGTTGAAGAGATTGCGAAGAACACTGATTCTCTGGTCTCTTTGAGTAGATACGCCTTCATTGACCTTGGATAGCCAGTCCCAGACTAACTTTGACGTTTCCAGAGCACTCACACGGCCATACTGTCCTTTGGTCAAATGACCACAGATGATGTTCTTTGCAGTCGAGTCCAGTTGAATGAACTTCTTGACATCAGCAGGGGTGACACCTTCACCGGTCTTTGGAACACCGTTCTTGACGACATACCAAAGGTCGACGTCAATGGCTTCAAGATGCATGCGCATCTTATTCTTCCAGTAGGGATATTCAGTTCCATCGAACACGGGGCAAGCAGCGGAGACTTTGATTATCCCTGCAGTTGACATAGCTAAACTCCAGGTGGTTAAACCGAATCACACAGAACAAGGGAGTACCTTGCTTTGATACCAATTGAAAGTGCTAGATATCGACTATAGGGGGGTGAATAGGCGATTTTTATGAAAGTCTTCAAAACATGGAAGTTTCAAAGACAGATAATAGAAATAACCTAATTGATATGCAGCGGAAGATAAACTACAACAAGCAAGCCATAGTCAAGTATGAAATAGCATTAACGTACGAAGACCAATAGCAGCTAGGTAGTAGGATCAGGATGGAAGATAGTATGAAGCCAATTAACAATAGTAGTCAAGCAATGAAGTCAATCAGATAAGACAGATAAGCAATGAATTCATGAAGACAAACTCAAAGTAAAGGAGGGAAGAGATAGAACCAGTCACTTGTTGAAGACACAGGATTTTTTGGACCAGTTCCAGTTGCTGTGACAACTGTACGTCTGGTTAGGGAGGCTGAGATTCAACTCAGAAGACCGTGTCTTCACCTTATTCCCCTTGAGCTAAGGACACCCAGTCCTCGCCCAATCACTCTGGTAAGTCTTCAAGGTAGACTTCCAAACCTTCACAGACTCCGTTCACCCGGCAATCCAAAATGACTCTTGGATGCTCAGAACGAGACGCCTAACCGGCTGGAGGATGCATAGTCCTCAAGTGTAATAAGTCTTCAGGTCACATAGACAGAAAGACTTCAGTGATGCCTAACACTCTTTGGCTCTGGGTGTTTGGGCTTTGTCCTCGCAAGGACTTCTCTCTCTCAAATGCTTCGAGGTGGGTTGCTCTCAAACCACAAAAGCCGTATATTAACTCTGAGCAGCCACCAATTTATGGTGTAGGGGGTGGGCTATTTATAGCCACTAGGCAACCCGATCTGATTTGTCCGAAATGACCCTGGGTCACTAAGGAACTGACACGTGTTCCAACGGTCAGATTTCAAACACACGCGGCAACTTTACTTGGGCTACAAGCAAAGCTGACTCATCCAACTCTGGATAAGATTTGCTCTCATTGTCTTCGCTCACAGGCATAGGATTTGGGTTGAGCATCACTTCAGTCACTCTGACTTAGTTCACTTGGACCCCACTTAACAGTACGGTGGTTCCTATGACTCAACAAAGAAGAAAAGGAAACAACGAAACCACACAGTCTTCGCGCTCCATAGTCTTCACGCAATGTCTTCTCATGTCATAGTCTTCAAAATGAATATCTTCTCATACCAGCATTGTCGTCAATGTCTTCATACATTTTTAGGGGTCATCTCCGGTACGTAAACCAAATCAATGAGGGACACTACCTGCGTTATCCTGCAATTCTCACAAACGCATTAGTCCCTCAACCAACTTTGTCATTGTCGGTGTCAAAACCGGCGAATCTCGGGTAGGGGGTCCCGATCTGTGCGTCTAGGCAGATGGTAACAGGAGACGAGGGACACGATGTTTTTACCCAGGTTCGGGCCCTCTTGATGGAGGTAAAACCCTACGTCCTGCTTGATTAATATTGATGATGTGGGTTACAAGAGTAGATGTACCACAAGATCAAGGAGGCTAAACCCTAGAAGCTAGCCTATGGTATGATTGTTGTTCGTCCTAGGGACTAAGGCCATCCGGTTTATATAGACACCGGAGAGGGCTAGGGTTACACAGAGTCGGTTACAAAGGTAGGAGATCTACATATCCGTATCGCCAAGCTTGCCTTCCAGGCCAAGGAAAGTCCCATCCAGACACAGGACGAAGTCTTCAATCTTGTATCTTCATAGTCTTGGAGTCCGGCCGATGATGATAGTTCAGCTATCCGGGCACCCCCTAGTCCGGAACTCCCTCAGTAGCCCCTGAACCAGGCTTCAATGACGACGAGTCCGGCGCACATATTGTCTTCGGCATTGCAAGGCGGGTTCCTCCTCCGAATAATTTATAGAACATTGTGAACACCAGGATAGTGTCCGGCTCTGCAAAAATAAATTCCACATACCACCGTAGAGAGAATAATATTACACAAGATCAATCTGCTGACGTATTCTGTGGCGTGACGTCACACCACTTCCAAGCCTTTACTCGAATTGTTTTTAGTGTTCCTCCTCAGCGCGTTTAGCGAGGCGGTTTCCTTGGCACGTCTTGTCGAAGTAGAGATCGTGTTCCCCTTATTCCGGGATTCCCATCAATACGGGCGTGGATAACCCAACTGCGCCCGTTGCCACACCCCCTCCATCGAAGGCGGGTTCCAAACAGTCACGGGGACGGCTCTTGGTATTCTTCCTCTTTATAATGAGACCAAGGCACGTTCTTTTTATTCAATCCTCTATCGAATCCGCCCCTCTCCCTGAGTTCCAACACCCAGGGCTCCGAATTCAGGTACCTTCGATCTTCGACAATGTCCGGTCCTGATCTACGAGGCCGGTGGATGCCCTACTCCGTCACGGAGGAGGACGTGCTAAAGCTGAGAGATGCCAGGTATTTAACCTACGAGATTTCACATAGGCTGCCTGCCTGAGGGCAAGTTATCCCAACTCCCGATCCTGGCGAGATTGTCGTGTTCGTGTCTCACTTCCGTCGGGGTCTAGGCTTCCCGACGGATCCCTTCATGAGGGGGCTCATGTTTTACTATGGGCTGGAATTCCATGACCTGGCTCCGGAGTCCATCCTCCATATCTCATCATTCATTGTCGTCTGTGAAGCCTTCCTCCGCACTACCCCTCACTTCGGTTTATGGCTCAAAACCTTCAACGTGGAGCCGAAGATGATTGAGGGGCGTCAGGGAGAGTGCGGCGGGGCGGTTATAAGGAAGAGGGCCGAAGCACCATGGCCCAAGGGCTCTTTCCAAGAGGAGCTCGGCTTGTGGCAATAGGAGTGGTTTTATATCACCACTCCCCGGGGCAGCAGGCAGAAGCCGCCACCCGTCTTTCGCTCGGGCCCTCCACAGCAGCTGACGTCGTGGGTCAACAAGGGGCGTGACTAGGGGCCGCCCAAAGACGTCCCCCTGTTGCAGGACCGGATTCGAGGCCTCCAAGAAAGGGAGATCAATCTGGTTGCAGTGGTGCAGGTCATGTTGATCCGGCGCCTACTGCCCTGCAAATGTCGCCCCCTCCGCCTATGGGAATTTAATCCGGAGGGGCCACGAGCTCTTCAACACTTCATGGGTTTGATTGCATGGAGATGTATAAACTGTTCTTCGGATCGCAAGAGACGCATCCGGAATTGACTGAGGACGCTGGCCTAAGCTGCAATCGCCCGGATACTCAAGTAAGTAGCCCTGTGTCCGGACACACCGTCCATTTATTTATCGTGAGCTTGCCTTTTAACCAGCTATCCCTGTACAGGAGTGGATAGCGCAAGCAAAACTGATACGGTGTCCGGCCCCCCTCCCTGAGACCATGCAGGATCCCGTGTTAATCAAAATATTGGAGGTTGCACCTTTGAATGAGGGCGAAGGGGGGCACGGGGAAACTGTCACCTCTGCCAAGGAGGAGTTTAGTAAGGGAGGAATCGAGAGTCCCTCCTTCCAGGGGGAGAAGAGGAACGCTTCCGAAGACCAGGAGGCCAAGGCCCCAAAACGGGGAAAGAAATCTGTACCGGAAGGTCCTGCACCAGAAAGCGCCCCGGCCGTACTGTCTCCTGGAGGAATCAGCCCTCTAACGAGCCATAAGTGAAGGGGGATTTTATAATTATCAGACACCCCTGCTTAATGTCTAAAGGTAACGAAGTTTTTACCTTGTAGTTCGTATCTCAGCCCATCTCAGCACAGCTCATCTTCGGGAGACCTTCGTCCGGAGATGATGGAAAGCGAAATGCCTTCATCTGCCGCCCCATCGTGCGGGGCGGATGACCCTGAGGTGTCGTCGCGGAGGGTCTCCCCGAGTTCAGCGGGACCGGAGAGTTCGGCGTCCATTGGAGTACGGCCGGTGGAGCTGCAGGATTTGCTTAAGAGGGCGTCCATCTCAGAAGATCACCGCACATTAATGGGTGATGTGATTGAGAGGATTTCGTCCGCCGAAACCAGGTTGTATGAGGCCGTCGGAAGTTTACTGACGGGATTTGAGGTATGCAAAAAATGACATACCTGTTGACAGTTTTGCACATGAAGTGCGCCCTGTATAGATAGTAGCCCCTGAGACTTGGTATGCTGTCGAAAGCGATAGCGTGCCAAGGATCATAATCTCAGTTATAGAATGCCTCCTTTCCTATGCAGGTGGCGGATCGTCCGGTGGCCAGCCGGACTGATGGATTTGCCGAGCTGAGAAGGGAACTCGACGTTGCGGATGCGGACATCTCGCTGGTAAATAAACGACTGGATGAGTCACAAGGTACGTGGTTGCTCCGTGGTCGCCTTGTAAGGAGGCTGACGCCCGTGCCCTACAATTTGTATGCTTGATGCAGATGCTGCTGCCACTATGGAAGGCCTTCGAGCCGAACTTGCTCGGGCCAAGGTGCAAGCCAGAAAAAGCGAGGCAGCTGCCTCAAAGGCAGCGGAAGAGCTAGAAGCCGAGAAGGCTGCTCACTGCCGAAGCAGGGAGGAGATGGCCGGAATGGCCACGAAATTAAAAGTTGCTACCGACCGCCAGGAGGTTCTTGAAAGAGAACGTCGGGCGGAACAAGAGGACCTGAAGAAGGCCGACGCCGAAGCCAAAGATGCCCGTAGTGCGATGCGGGCTATGAAGAAGGAACTGCGTCAAATCCGAGACATTGTGGCTGGAAAGCCCTTTATGCTGCGCAGGAAGTTCACGGATCCGAAGTATGCTCAGCTCGGCCGATTGTATGGTGCGGAGGATCCTTATCTGGACTTGGCAGCGAGTGCGGCGGATGCAGTCGTGCACTTCCGAGGCTAGAAGGGTCACGAAATGGAAGAGCTTTTCTGGTCTCAATTCCATAGTCCGGAGCGTCAACTTCCACTAAGTGATGGCTGGTTGAGTGGCTGAGCTAAATAGATTGTCCGGACTTGCCATGACGGATGTGGTCACTCATCTGTGGCCGGGAAGACCCAAGCCGAAGAGTTATTTTGGCTTGTTGCAGCAATTCCTTGGGGCAGTGCCGCATATTAAGGCGATGAAGCGGTTGGCATGCATAGAAGGTGCACGGATGGCTCTCGCCCGTGGTAAAACATACTGGGCGGAGATGGATGCCACCGCTGTTGCATCCCGGGGTTCGGACAAAAGCCGATTCCCCACCGAGCATTACTTTGAGGAAGTCCTGCAGGGCGCTCGTATAATAGAGTCGCAGTGCTCAAAAGATGTTATGTTTGAATGAAATGTATGATTTCTAAGATCATGTTTATAATGCAATGACTTTTTATACTTGTGTGTTCAAGTATTGAACTATCTCCTGTGCGGCCGTATATGTATGTATAATCTGAAAGATGGCAGTCTTTGGCTTCAGCCCCCACGCATATGGTGCGGGGGTGTTTGCAAAAAGAAAAACGCTTTTTCACACTTAATACAACGTCTTGGTCCTTTTAAGGAGGTGATAGCATAGCAAACTAGGCAACCGGACAATAATGCTTTATCACTTTCACTTAGCCATAGGAGCTCGAATGTGGGGCTACTATATAGCCCCTGATGGCACCGCGCTTCTCCAAACTCGGGGCGCGTATGTGCCTGACCGGGAAGCGGTCCTTCGTCAAAGCGGAGGAATTCTAAACATTCCAATGGTCGATCGAGTGGTTGACCAGTCTCTCGCTATATCATGACAGTCAGTTTTCAGCTTTCTCTACTGAGGTGCTCTCCCGGCCGAACCGGGGCACAATCGCAATAGTTCTCCTGGTGCCGCGTTAGCCGATGATACGGAACGTAAGGCAGCAAAACACAGGAGCCGGGCAAACCCAACATTTGACCAAAGACATGATTCGGAGCTGATGCATATAAGGCCTAACTCGAGACGCCGAACACTCCCTGAGGTGTTCGGTCTTTATGATATCGGGCAGAATAAAGCCCTAAGCCCCTAGTGTCCAAGTACAGGCGGGAACTTCTGACGCGGCCGATGCCAAAACTCCAGCCTCCTCCTCGGCTCTGGTAGGAAACCGGGGGATGTGTATCAACAAGAGACAGTGAGAAAGGTTTACGCAGGGTCTTAATCTGAAAAGAATCCTTGCAACGGGTCCCTACTGCACGTCTGTGCCTGTGTCTCCGTTGTGCTGTATCCTGGACGGGTGTAGCACGTGCTTCATCTGTAAAAGAGAAGGACTTAGTTTCTAAGAAATATCGTGCAAAAAGTGTATCAAAATAAAGTATAATTTGGAAGATGAAGAAAGTTGAGCTTTATTAGCTTTCATCATTTATGCGCGCGGCCCCCTAAAAAAAGGGTATGCGGCTGGGAAGCCCCTTGTTAAGTTACGTTGGACTCGTCTAACCATGTCCGAGGTCCAAATGACCTGTTTTTAGGGGCTTTGACCTGCAAGGTCGGAATAATGTGTGGCTGTCAAGGCAGCCGCACATTCTCCGTGGTCAAGAGACACCTGTAGTTTTAAGAATATGCCACGTGGACCGGGCATTTTTAAGCGTAAGAGACGCATAATGTGGTATTGCATTAAAGCGGGCGAAAGCTGCACGCCCCAGTAGTGCTTAAGGGCTACTGCTAAATGGGGTGGTGGAGGGTGTGCTTTTCACGACGGAGGTTGTCGGATGAACCGAACACGACCTCTAGTGGCACAGAGCCTGTAAAATTGGCTAAAAAGGGCCCGGCGTCACTCCTTTGAAGGAAGTGCTGCTATAGCGAATTTTGGTGGACGGTGTCCTGGTATAGCAGGGGCCCCGCTGCGTGTTATCACGTGAAGTGAGTTCACTGTTTTGACTTCTAATGGGAAAGTCTTTTGGTTTCCAGAGCACTGCTTTTGGGTTTCGTCACTTTCACTTGGTGTGTCGAGCCCTTTGTGTTCGGCGTTAAGTCGGCCGGACTGCTTGAAGACCCAACAATCTCTGTGGGTATGGTTTGCAGGCTTCCCGGAGGTACCGTGTATTTGACACAGTCTATCCAGAATCTTGTTTAGGTTGGATAGCTCGTCACTGTTATCCTTTAGGGGCAGTGTTTTGTTGTTCGGCCGTGAGCTTTTGAATCCGGCGTTGACCGCCGTACTATTTGGGCCATTTTCCTTATTCCGGCGCTGATCTTTTTTGCGTCGTGATTTCCCATTTCCATCCCTGATTTCTGATGTACTCGGGTCGCTGGTGCTGCATCTAGCCAACTAGCTGTCTTCCCCCGCACAAAAGCGGGTCATGAGACTTGTTAGTGCGGCCATTGTTCTTGGTTATTCCTGGCCGAGGTGTCTGGCGAGCCATTCGTCTCGGACGTTGTGTTTAAAGGCTGCTAAGGCTTCAGCGTCCGGACAGTCGACTATTTGGTTCTTTTTAGTGAGGAACATGTTCCAGAATTTGCATGCTGATTCTCCGGGCTGTTGAGTTATGTGACTTAAATCATCTGCATCCGGAGGCCGGACATAAGTCCCCTGAAAATTTTCTCGAAACGCATCCTCAAGCTCTTCCCAACTTCCAATCGTATTTTCTGGGAGGCTTTTAAGCCAATGCCGGGCCTCCCCTTTGAGCTTGAGGGGTAGGTATTTTATGGCATGGAGATCGTCTCCTCTTGCCATGTGTATGTGTAGGATATAATCCTCAATCCAGACTCCGGGGTCTGTTGTTCCGTCGTATGCCTCTATGTTTATGGGTTTAAATCCCGCTGGAAATGCATGATCCAGTACCTCGTCGGTAAAACATAGTGGGTGTGCGGCGCCCCTGTATTTGGGTGTGTCGTTGTCTTCAAATGCTCGGCTGGTTGTGTTACTTCCTGGAGTCTTCTTTTTTGGCCCATAGATAGACCTGGCCGGGTTCTCCTTTTTCTGAGGATCTTTATGCTGATCATGTGCCGGCTTGTGTGTGGCGCCCTGTGTTGCTCTTGGCCCGTCATCTGGTCGTCTATCCGGCTAGGCGGCCCCTTTCTTTTTTGACTGCGGGGGCTCGAGGGCCTCCTCGTCAAATTCGGGCAACAGCTTGCGCTTCGGGTAGCTCTTTGTCTGGTGACTAGTGCCATATTTATCTGCGGTGTTGAGTACTTTGCTCCATCTCATTCTGAGTGCGTCCTCCGCTATTTTGAGCTTCCGCTTTTGCTTCTTCAGACTTCTTGCAGTGGCGACGAGCCTTTTATGAAGATTCATATGCTCTGGAGATGTGAGATCATTTTCGCCGGGGATGGGTTGCTTGTCCGGTTCATGTTTGGTTGGCTGCTTGTTGACATGTGCGTCGTCCACTGCTTCGCCCTGCTCTAGGGCCGGGTCCATATGGGTGTCGTTTTTGTCGATGCCGGTCTTCGGGCGGCGCTTGCGTCGCCGCTTTGTTTGTTTGTTGGGGGAGTTGTCCTTCGCCACGTCCCATTTTTCCTCATTGTCGCTTCCTTTTGGTGTGTCCACCATGTATACATTGTGGGCTGGGGTGGCTTTCCTGCGCCCGTTAGGCGCTGGTTCTTGGTCGTCTCCGGCATCGTCGTCCATACCGTCAATGTCCTCGGAGTCGTAGTCTAGCATGTCAGTTAAATCGTCGACAGCGGCTACCAAGTAGGTGGTGGGTGGGCTTTGAATTTCTTCGTCGTTCGCATCCCAGCCGTCCTGACCGTAATCCGGCCAGGTCTCTCCTGATAACGAGAGGTATTTTAGCAAACTCAAGATCTCGCCGAAAGGTGAGTGTTGAGAGACGTCCGCTGCGGTGAACTCCATGATCAGCGCCCGATCGGATTCGATCGGGGCGGGAGCGGGAGGTTCGGAGTCCGGCGAGGAGTCCGGCACCTCAGAGTCACGAGCTTTATGAGGGACAAAGTCAGTGTTTGGCTCTATCACCGTAGAGGTTGCAGCCCCCGAGGCGGTGTCTAGGCATCCATCCTCGATCTGCTGAGCTGGCTCCGAATTGAAGATCGAAGCAGTTTTGAGTGCGGCCTCCAAGGTACTGTCCGGACGTAGAGCTAAATCATGCTCGCCGCAACAGTGCGGCACGCTCGGTAGTGGCTCGAACCCATCGAGGATCAAGTCCCCGCGGATGTCAGCCGTGAAGTTCAAACTTCCAAACCTGACCTGACGGCCAGGGGCGTAGCCTTCGATCTGCTCCAGTTGGCCAAGCGAATTGGCCCGCAGTGCAAAGCCGCCGAATACGAAGATTTGTCCGGGGAGGAAGATCTCACCCTGGACTGCATCGTTGATGATGATTGAAGAAGCCATCGAGCCTATCGGTGATGACACAGAGGAACTCTCAAGGAAAGCACCAATGTCGGTGTCAAAACCGGTGGATCTCGGGTAGGGGGTCCCGATCTGTGCGTCTATGCGGATGGTAACAGGAGACGAGGGACACGATGTTTTTACCCAGGTTCGGGCCCTCTTGATGGAGGTAAAACCCTACGTCCTGCTTGATTAATATTGATGATGTGGGTTACAAGAGTAGATCTACCACTAGATCAAGGAGGCTAAACCCTAGAAGCTAGCCTATGGTATGATTGTTGTTCGTCCTATGGACTAAGGCCATCCGGTTTATATAGACACTGGAGAGGGCTAGGGTTACACAGAGTCGGTTACAAAGGTAGGAGATCTACATATCCGTATTGCCAAGCTTGCCTTCCACGCCAAGGAAAGTCCCATCCGGACACGGGACGAAGTCTTCAATCTTGTATCTTCATAGTCTCGGAGTCCGGCCGATGATGATAGTTGAGCTATCCTGACACCCCGTAGTCCGGAACTCCTTCAGTCGTCAATACTCCAAAACCAACTAGGGGTGGCACTATATGCACTTACAATTGTTGGTAACGATCTTTTGGTATGAACTTGCATTTGCTTCCAACCATCATGCCGAGGGTCGACGTGGATATAAAGCTGAATCATTTGTTTCGAAACGAATTTTAAGGCACCTAATTTTTATTTGATGGGTAGCATAAGCACCTGCCGTTCGAATTCCCAATTCTCCAATTTTTTCAAAACAAGTGCATGCACTTATTATCACGATGAAAAAACAATATCCCTACTGCATCCCAGTTATCAGTCTGTACTTGCAGAATTCTCTCGTTTATTGAGCATGTATATTGTTTTTTCAGGTCGAGCAAGTTTCAAATGGGCTGTAGACTGCCCAGGGTTGGTTTTGTTTTTAACAGGCCCAGCCCATGACGACAATGGGGCACAAAGATCCAGCAGGTATCTACTAACCTCTGGCCCGCTGATACGTCTCCAATGTATCTATAATTTATGAAGCATTCATGCTATTATATTATCTGTTTTGAATGATTACAGGCTTTATTATACACTTTTATATTACTTTTGGGACTAACCTACTAACCGGAGGCCTAGCCCATATTGCTGTTTTATTGCCTGTTTCAGTACTTCATAGAAAAGGAATATCAAACGGAGTTCGAACAGAATGAAACCTTCGGCAGCGTGATTTTTGGGAAGAATATAATCCGGGAGACTTGGAGTTCACGTCACAGATCTTCGAGTAAGCCACGAGGGTGGGGGGCGCCCCCCCCTACTAGGCGCGCCCCCTATCTCGTGGGCCCCTCGAGCACCCCCTGACCGACTTCTTTCACCTATATAAGTCCACGTACCCTAAAAACATCAACAACGAAGATAGATCGGGAGTTCCGCCGCCACAAGCCACTATAGCCACCAAAAACCTCTCGGGAGCCCGTTCCGGCAACCTGCCAGAGGGGGGATCCCTCACCGGTGGCCATCTTCATCATCCCTGTGCTATCCAAGACGAGGAGGGAGTAGTTAACCCTCAGGGCTGAGGGTACGTACCAGTAGCTATGTGTTTGATCTCTCTCTCTCTCTCGTGTTCTCTCTCGTGTTCCCTCTATGGCGCGATCTTGATGTATACCGAGCTTTGCTATTATAGTTGGATCTTATGATGTTTCTCCCCCCTCTACTATCTTGTGATGAATTGAGTTTCCCCTTTTGAAGTTATCTTATCGGATTGAGTCTTTAATGATTTGAGAACACTTGATGTATGTCTTGCCGTGCTTATTTGTGGTGACAATGGGATATCATGTGCCACTTGATGTATGTTTTGGTGACCAACTTGCGGGTTCCGCCCATGAACCTATGCATAGGGGTTGGCACACATTTTTGTCTTGGCTCTCCGGTAGAAACTTTGGAGCACTATTTGAAGTAATTTGTGTTGGTTGAATAGATGAATCCGAGATTGTGTGATGCGTATCGTATAATCATGCCCACGGATACTTGAGGTGACAATGGAGTATCTAGGTGACATTAGGGTTTTGGTTGATTTGTGTCTTAAGGTGTTATTCTAGTATGAACTCTATGATAGATTGAGCCAAAAAAATAGCTTCATGTTATTTTACTACGAACTCTTGAATAGATAGAACAAAAAGGATAACTTTGAGGTGGTTTCATACCCTACCATAATCTCTTCATTTGTTCTCCGCTATTAGTGGCTTTGGAGTGACTCTTTGTTACATGTTGAGGGATTGTTATATGATCTATCTATCTTATTATTATTGAGAGAACTTGCACTAGTGAAATTATGAACCTTAGGCCTTGTTCCCTACCATTGCAATACCGTTTATGCTCACTTTTATCATTAGTTACCTTGCTGTTTTTATAATTTCAGATTACAAAAACCTTTATCTACCATCCATATTTCACTTGTATCACCATCTCTTCACCGAACTAGTGCACCTATACAACTTACCATTGTATTGGGTGTGTTGGGGACACAAGAGACTCTTTGTTATTTAGTTGCAGGGTTGTTTGAGAGAGACAATCTTCATCCTACGCCTCCCACAGATTGATAAACCTTAGGTAATCCACTTGAGGGAAATTTGCTACTATCCTACAAACCTGTGCACTTGCAGGCCCAACAACGTCTATAAGAAGAAGGTTGTGTAGTAGACATCAAGCTCTTTTCTGGCACCGTTGCCGGGGAGGCTAGGTAAGCGGCACTCACACCCCGTCAACTAAGCTCTTTTATGGCGCCGTTGCTGGGGAGGTGAGTGCTTGAAGGTATATCTTTAGATCTTGCAATCGAATCTTTTTGTTTCTTGTTATATCACTAGTTTAGTTTATAAAATAAAACTACAAAAAAATGGAATTGAGTTTGTCTCATACACTTCATCTTTTTAATATCTTTCGTGAGAATGATGGGAAGGAAAATTGTGCTCAAGTGCTAGAAGAAGAAATCTATAAAATGTTTGTCACTAAATCTTTGAATGATGAGCATGATTGAAATGTTGTTAGTATTAATTCCTTGAATATCCATGATGATAATGATATGCAAAGCCACAAGCTTGGGGAAGCTATGTTTGATGAAGATGGTATTTTAGTCCCCCAAGTTTTGATGTGCAAATTTATTATGATGATAGCATGCCTCATATTTATGATGATTATGTTGATGAAAGTGGGTTTGGAAGAGTGTCAACTTTAGGTAGTATTGATCTCACCATTTTGGAGGATATTTAATCTTATTGTGATGAATATGAAAGTGGATCTGGAAGAGTGTCAACTTTATTTAGTGATGATTCCACTATTTCGGAAGAGGTTCCAATTGATTATGAGAACAAAGTTGCTATCTATGATGATTATTGTGATGACTTGTATCCTATTAAGAATAATGATAACCATGAAACTTGTCATCATGATTTTAGTTTTCAATTGGATTATGCCTCACATGATAATTATTTTGTTGAGTTTGCTCCCGCTACCATTCTGAATGAGAAGAATTTTGCTTATGTGGAGAGTAATAAATTTTCTATGCCTGTAGATCATGAAACTAATGCTTTAGGTGCTGGTTATATTGTTGAATTCATTCATGATGCTACTGAAAATTATTATGAGGGAGGAACATATGCTTGTAGGAATTGCAATAATATCAAGTTTCCTCTCTATGTGCTTAAAATTTTGAAGTTATGCTTGATTTTCCTTCCTATGCTAGTTGATTATTGTTCCCATAAGTTGTTTTCTCACAAAATCCCTATGCAAAGTAAGTGGGTTAGACTTAAATGTGCTAGTTATATTCTTCATGATGCTCTCTTTATGTTTCAATTCTTATCTTTTATGTGAGCATCATTGAAATCATCATGCCTAGCTAGAAAGGCATTAAAGAAAAGTGCTTGTTGGGAGACAACCCAATATTTACCCTTACTGTTTTTGTGTGTCCACATGATTATTCTACTGTAGTAATCATGTTTTATAGCTTTTGTTTCAATAAAGTGCCAAGTAGAACCTTTGGGAAGACTTGGGTGAAGTTTATGTGATCTTGCTGTAAAAAACAGAAACTTTGCGCTACGAGAATAGCTGCCATTTTTTTATTGAAGAGTGATTTTAGGTTGATTCTATTTGAAGATGATTAATATACAAATTCCTCAGGTCAACCAATTTAATTCATAATTTTTGGGGTTCCAGAAGTATACGTTTGGTACAGATTACTACAGACTGTTCTGTTTTTGATAGATTCTGTTTTCATTGTGTTGTTTGCTTATTTTGATGAATCTATGGCTAGTATGTAAGGGTATGAACCATAGATAAGTTGGAATACAGTATATATTACACCAATATGAATTTACAATGAGTGCATAACAGCACCTAAGTGGTGATTTATTTTCTTATACTAACGGAGCTTACAAGTTTTGTCTTGAGTTTTGTGTGGTTGAAGTTTTTAAGTTTTGGGTAAAGATTCAATGGACTATGGAATAAGGAGTGGCAAGATCCTAGGCTTGGGGATGCCCATGGTACCCAAAGGTAATATTCAAGGACAACCAAGCAACTAAGTTTGGGGATGCCCCGGAAGGCATCCCCTCTTTCGTCTTCGTTCATCGGTAACTTTACTTGGAGCTATATTTTTATTCGCCACATGATATGTGGTTTGCTTGGAGAGTAATTTTCTTTTGTTAGTATTTTCTTGATGTTATTTATAATAATGTTTTGCATCTTTATTTTCAATAAAAATGTCAAGGATAGCCTTTACCATGCTTATTTTGCATGTATACATGTTGCTGTTTGAAAACAGAAAGTTTACCGCTGTTGCAAGAATTCCCTAGAAAAGTCAGAGAATGATATAATGTTGAATCTTTTTGCATAATGAGCTATGATAAATATTTTACAGCATAGTATTTTTATAATAATTTTTTGAGTTAGGTAAGTATGATGAATCTTGCATTCTTTGCAGACTGTACTGTTTTGGCAGATTGCTGTTATGTTTGCATTGTTTGCATATGTTTGCTTGTTTAATGATTCTATTTGAGGATAGGAGTATTAAATATGCATAGACATTTAGTATTCAATGTTGAGTAATAACTTTAGTGATTTATTACAGTAGAGAATGATAAGGTTTTTGCATTGTTTTATACTAACTTATCTCACGAGTTCTTGTTGAGTTTGGTGTGGATGAAGCTTTTAATAAAAAGAGAAACCATGATATGAGAGGGATTAAGGAGACATAAAAGTTCAAGCTTGGGTATGCCCAAGGCACCCCAAGATAATATTTCAAGAAGTATCAAGTATCTAAGCTTGGGGATGCCCCGGTAGGCATCCCACCTTTCTTCTTCAACAATTATCGGTTAGTATCGGTTGAACCTAAGTTTTTGCTTCTTCACATGAGTTGTTCTATCCTTGCAATGCCATTTTGTTTTGCCTTGCTTGCTGTTTGAATACAATACCAAGATCTGAAATTCTTAAATGAGAGAGAGTCTTCATATAGCTAGATAATTATTTAACTATTCATTGATCTTCACTTATATCTTGTTGGAGTAGTTTGTCATTTACTCGTGTGCTTCACTTATATCCTATGAGTAAATGGTTGAATGAGTTGAATGTCATAAATCTGAATTTATATATGTTTCATTTGCTTATCCCATGGGGAGTAATAACTTCACGTCTAAGAAGTAGAGGTTGTAAATTTATTGACGGTTAGCAAGCATTGTATTAGTCATTTGAACAATTCATGAAAGAATATTGAAGGAAGAGAGATTTCACATATAAACATATTATCATAGACATCTTTTATAATTGTGAGCACCCATTAAGTATGACATGCTAAAGAGTTGATGTTGGACAAGGAAGACAACTTAATGGGTTATGTTTTCTCACATCTCAGTTAAAGTATATTGTGATGGATCATTCAGACATGTTGAGCTTGCCTTTCCCCCTCATGCTAGCCAAAAATTCCTAGCACCAAGTAGAGATACTACTTGTGCTTCCAAATATCCTTAAACCCAGTTTTTGCCATGAGAGTCCACCATACCTACCTATGGATTGAGTAAGATCCTTCAAGTAAGTTGTCATCGGCGCAAGCAATAAAAATTTCTCTCTAAATATGCATGACTTATTAGTGCGGAGAAAATCAGCTTTATACGATCTTGTTATGGAAGCAATAAAGGCGACGGACTGCATAATAAAGGTCCATATACAAGGGCAATATCAAGTGACGTTCTTTCGCATTAAGATTTTGTGTATCCAACCCTAAAAGTGCATGACAACGTCTGCTTCCCTCTGCGAAGGGCCTATCTTTTACTTTATGTCTTTTACTTTATGCAAGAGTCAAGGTGATCTTCACCTTTCCCTTTTCCATTTTATCCTTTGGCAAGCACTTTGTGTTAGGGTGATCCTGATATATATATCCAATTGGATGTACGTTAGCATGAACTATTATTGTTGACATCATCCAAAGGTGAATACGTTTGGAGGCAACATTATAAGCCCCTATCTTTCTCTGTGTCCGATTAAAACTTCATAACCACAAGTATTGCGTGAGTGTTAGCAATTGTAGAAGACTATATGATATTTAAGTATGTGAAGTTTGCTAAATCAAAGCTCTGACATAGACCCTTCCTGAAAATAGGATGAATTGCAATTGTTTGATGACTAAGAATGAAGTTTGCTGGTTTTCAAGAAAGTTTATGGTCTATGCTTTAACATGTGAATAGCTTGTTACTTGATCATGAAAAGTTTTATGAGATGAACTATTGTCATGACATATAATGATGCTAGAAAAGGTGACTGAAATTATCATTGATCAAACTTGTGCACCTTCTAGCATTCACACTTCATAAATTCTTTCTTTTATCATTTACCTACTCGACGACGAGTAGGAATTAAGCTTGGGGATGCTGATACGTCTCCAACGTATCTATAATTTATGAAGCATTCATGCTATTATATTATCTGTTTTGAATGATTATGGGCTTTATTATACACTTTTATAGTACTTTCGGGACTAACCTACTAACCGGAGGCCTAGCCCATATTGCTGTTTTATTACCTGTTTCAGTATTTCGAAGAAAAGGAATATCAAACGGAGTCCAAACGGAATGAAACCTTCGGCAGCGTGATTTTTGGGAAGAATATGATCTGGGAGACTTGGAGTTCACGCCAGAAGATCTTCGAGGAAGCCATGAGGGTGGGGGGCGCCCCCCCACTGGGCACGCCCCCTATCTTGTGGGCCTCTCGAGCACCCCCCGACCGACTTCTTTCACCTATATAAGTCCATGTACCCTAAAAACATCAACAACGAAGATAGATCGGGTGTTCCGCCGCCGCAAGCCTCTTTAGCCACCAAAAACCTCTCGGGAGCCTGTTCTGGCACCCTGCTGGAGGGGGGGGGGTCCCTCATCGGTGGCCATCTTCATCATCCCGGCGCTATCCATGATGAGGAGGGAGTAGTTCAGCTCGGGGCTGAGGGTATGTACCAGTAGCTATGTGTTTGATCTCTCTCTCTCTCGTGTTCTCTCTCGTGTTCCCTCTATGGCACGATCTTGATGTATCCCGAGCTTTGCTATTATAGTTGGATCTTATGATGTTTCTCCCCCCTCTACTCTCTTGTGATGAATTGAGTTTCCCCTTTTGAAGTTATCTTATCGAATTGAGTCTTTAATGATTTGAGAACACTTGATGTATGTCTTGCCGTGCTTATCTGTGGTGACAATGAGATATCATGTGCCACTTGATGTATGTTTTGGTGACCAACTTGCGGGTTCCGCCCATGAACCTATGCATAGGGGTTGGCACACATTTTCGTCTTGACTCTCCGGTAGAAACTTTGGGGCACTCTTTGAAGTACTTTGTGTTGGTTGAATAGATGAATCCGAGATTGTGTGATGCATATCGTATAATCATGCCCACAGATACTTGAGGTGACAATGGAGTATCTAGGTGACATTAGGGTTTTGGTTGATTTGTGTCTTAAGGTGTTATTCTAGTATGAACTCTATGATAGATTGAGCGGAAAGAATAGCTTCATGTTATTTTACTACGAACTCTTGAATAGATAGAACATAAAGGATAACTTTGAGGTGGTTTCGTACCCTACCATAATCTCTTCGTTTGTTCTCCACTATTAGTGGCTTTGGAGTGACTCTTTGTTGCATGTTGAGGGATTGTTATATGATCTATCTATGTTATTATTGTTGAGAGAACTTGCACTAGTGAAAGTATGAACCTTAGGCCTTGTTTCCTACCATTGCAATACCGTTTATGCTCACTTTTATCATTAGTTACCTTGCTGTTTTTATAATTTCATATTACAAAAACCTTTATCTACCATCCATATTGCACTTGTATCACCATCTCTTTGCCGAACTAGTGCACCTATACAACTTACCATTGTATTGGGTGTGTTGGGGACACAAGTGACTCTTTGTTATTTGGTTTCAGGGTTGTTTGAGAGAGACCATCTTCATCCTACGCCTCCCACGGATTGATAAACCTTGGGTCATCCACTTGAGGGAAATTTGCTACTGTCCTACAAACCTGTGCACTTGCAGGCCCAACAACGTTTACAAGAAGAAGGTTGTGTAGTAGACATCAAGCTCTTTTCTGGCGCCGTTGCCGGGGAGGCTAGGTAAGCGGCACTCACACCCCGTCAACTAAGCTCTTTCCTGGCGCCGTTGCCAGCGATAGTTATATTTTGTCTTACAACATCCGCAGGCAGTTTTTTTACTGAATCAAACACACAGCCCAGTTCTATTTTCCTCTTGAAATGCATGTCCTACATCCGTTTTCTAATCTCTACCTATAGTTTTACTAGTTCATATACACGTATCATTATATTGAAAACACATAAAATCCCCTTTTCATATTTACATCCTTATTTTTGTTGTTTTTTCCCACCCATCGCTGATTTTTCTACCACTGGTTTTCCCTTAAACCTACTCAATTGTCCCACGTCTTATTTGCTTACAAAAACAAAACATTTTTTTTGGAAAATCAATAAGTTCTTACAAAAATGTTTATCATTTCAGGATTTCAACAGTTCCGACTCCACCGAAATATTGCAAAATAAGGTTGAACTTTTTGACCGTGGTCCTGGGCAGAAAATGGGCTGTAATAAATTACTTAAGAATTAGCAAATGGGCTGTTAATTATAAAAAATAGCAAATGGGCTTTATGTTGTCTGCCACTGATTTGGAGGCTGACTTGTGGGCCTACTAAGTTCATGTGTACAAAGGTTTCTCAAAAAAGAAACTTAGTCAACAATCAACTCTACCAGTGTCAGACCGTTAGATGTCAACCTAACGGCAATCGTGCTTCTTCAGTCTCTGATCTTCCTGCCCCAGCTGCCCAAACCAGCGCCATCGGAACAGCCTGCTCCCGCCTCCCGTGGTCGGCTGTGCTGCCGGGCAGGCCTCACGGCCCCATCATACTCGCATCCCTGGCCTGTCTATCCCTCTACTCATCCACACCTCCTGTTATTTTTCGGCAACGGCAGCCGAACCAGTCAACCCTCGTACTCTCCACCACGTGGGCAGCCACTGCTGTGTCTTCCCCGGCTCCATGCCGTTCCCTTCGTAGGCCTCACCGTCATCCACCACCCTAGTGCAAAATAATTATTCCTCCACCTGACAGCAGGGACCCACCGGACGGGCCACCAATATTTCGCAAAAAAACGTTTCCCCCTGACTGCTGGGACCCATCGGACAGGCCACCATATTTCACGAAAAAACATTTCCCCCTGACTGCTGGGACCCACCAGACGGACCATCGTATTTCGCGAAAAAATGTTCCCCCCGCTGTTAGCTCGGACCCACCGGAAGTGCCTCCTTATTACGCACAAAAAAATGAATACCCCCTGCTAGCTGGGATCCACCATGGTGGTAGGCTGACTTATGGATCTACTAAGTTGATTGGGACGGAGGGCTTTGTTAACTTAGTCAATATGAACGATTCTAGCTCCACTGACCGTACAATGTCCATCCAACGGCCGTCGTGCTTCTTCAATATCTGCTCTTCCTGCTCCAGCCGCTCAAACAAGCGCCGGCGGGACTGCCTGCTCCCTCCTCCCCGCGGCCGGCTGTGCTCCTGCACAGGCCTCACCGTCCTACTGTACTCCCATCGCTGGCCTAGCCATCCCTCTACTCACCCACAACTGCTGTTATTCTCCGGCGACGGCAGACGAGCCAGTAAACCCTCGTACAGTCGCACTCCCCTCCGCGTGGGAAACAACTGCCGAGTCTTCCCTGCCTCCGTGTCATTCCCTTCCTAGGCCTCGCCATCGTACACCGCCCTGGTGCTCTTGGCGCGGCCTGGTCAACGTGGTCAAGGACCGACATGCATATGAAGTGGACTGTACGTGGAGAGGCTGATAGTTGGGTCCACGGCCGCAACAAGGAAGTGCCTCCTTATTACGCGCAAAATAATTATTCCTCCACCTGACAGCAGGGACCCACCGGACGGGACAGAGTATTTCGCAAAAAAACGTTTCCCCCTGACTGCTGGGACCCACCAGCTACATCTTCTTACGCAAGGAAGTGTGTTCGGGCAAAAAAAAACGATTCTCCCCCGTGACTGCTAGGACCCACCAGCTACATCTTCGTACGCAAGGAAGTGCTTGACAGTCGGGACCCACCTAGTCGAAGCGTACGTAGCATTGTCATTCTGGTCGCGAACGTGTACGTACATATATACTGGTCCATGTAGAGGCGCGCACATAGCATGTACACGTACGTACAGCAGCCAGTGCGCAAGAAAGAAAAAATACGGCCACATACATACATACGGGCGGGGTCTCGAACGCCTACTCGCGCATATATACGTATGACCAGGGCTTGTGTACATGGCTGGGTCGGAATAGAGAAACAACGTTGTCGTCGTGTTCATGGGGAGGCAACGGAATGCGTCGTGTTCATCGGGAGGCAACGGAACGCGTGGGAGCCAACCGGCTTGGACGGAACAGGCGATGGAAATGAGGCCTGGCGTACCGCAGAATGGAGGAAACGACCTTGTGTTCGACCGGCCACGTTTGAAGCGGGATCTTGTTCATTGAGAGGGGTCTGGCGTACCGCAAAATGGAGGAAACGGACCTCCTACGGTCGGAACGAGGGTCTTGTTGATCGGGAGGGGTGTGGCGTACCGCAAAATGGACGAAACAGACTTGTGTTGGAGCGCTACGGTCGAAAAAGGGGTCCTGTTCATCGGGAGGGGTGTGGCGTACCGCAAAACGAGACTCCACGGGATACTGTTCACCTCCACCGTCAACCTCCTCCAGCCTCCACGGGCTACTGTACATCCACCGTCGACCTCCTCCAGCCTCCATGGGCTCCTGTTCATCCAGCCTCCACCGTGCGCCACTCCACCGGCTACTGTTCAACCACCCCTCTCCACGGGCTCCTGTTCAACCATCCCTCCACGGGCTACTGTTCATCCACGCCTCCACCGTCTACTGTTCATCCAGCCCTCCATGGGGTCGTCCTGTTCATCCAGCCCTCCACACCATGGGGTCCTGTTCATCCAGAGGCAACGCCACTGCTCACTGTTCATCCACCCCCCCGCAACACTCACTGTTCATCCAGAGAGGCAGCATCCATTGGCTTCAATTAGCAGCAGTAGCGAAGGAATCGCTCGATCGGGTTCAGTTAACAGCCATCGATCGATCACTCGGGTTCAGTAACGCATAGCCTGCAGTGCGCTCGGGTTCAGTTAGAGCCAACGCCTCGCTCGGGTTCAGTTAGAGCTAACGCCTCGCACACACGCGCACGCGCGTACGTGTACGAGAGAAACGCACATCGCTCGGCCCCCGACCACCCACCGTAACCGGGAACTCCCCGAAATTTTCCTCGCCCTCGCTTCTACCACGGTTTTTTCCGTCATGGACGGCCCAAAGAATGTCATGCAGCTGCGTCTCCGGCCCGCCCAGGACAAAAAGCCCATTTTTGTCATGATTTTTTGTCATAGAAGTAGGAGCCCACCACATCTATGATGATACCGGGTTTTGTCACAATTATCGTCATAGAAGTGTCATTTGTATGACACGAAAAAAATTCGTTCGGCCCAAAATGTCACGGATGTGTCTTTTTTTGTAGTGTTATTTTGGTGCTGGCTTTTGGAAAGAAATTTCTAAGTTTTATGTACTGAAAGCTCGCAATAAAATTGGGTTGCACATAAAAGAGCCTGGTCATGAGATATATGCTAACTTCCCCGACAAAATCATCCATCCTGACTTTGTTTGAAGTAAGTTTTCTTTTCAACTATCTGCATGTTGACTTACCCAGCAATGTTAAATGAATTTTGTAATTTTTAAGCAACCAATTGTTATTCCCTTTTCTTACTATATTCCTACCTAATAACTTCTAGTTACCAATACGCTTTCTATTGCCCTGTTTTAACTAAATATTCCCTATACTCTCATTTCTATCAAAAAGCGCCGCTGACAAAGAGACTCCGGAGGTGGAGAACGGGGCTGCCAACAAGCGGAGGCGGGGCGAGCTAGAACCGCAAGCGACTCCAGTAGGCGTAGACTTCATCAGCAACCTCCCCGTTGATATGTTGACAGTCATCATCTCCCTCCTCCTAATCAAATGTGGGGCGCGGACAACCGTCCTTTCCCGGCGGTGGCGCCCCCTTTGGAACTTCACCCCTCTCGACCTCATCGACACCCATGAGCTCTGCCATGGCTATCGCAAAAGCTTGGATGTGTTCTCCATGATCCTTGGCAGTTACCCTGGCCCAACCATAGGCCTTAGAATGGGCAAGTTTTGTTCCAACGGCAGGGACTGAGCCAAGCTTGATGACTGGTTCGGATCCCCCACCCTAGATCAGCTTGAGCAGCTCACTTTTGATGATGGGCATATGCGCTCGCTGCCAACGTTCGCGCTCCGCCTCGCGCCCATGCTGTGTGTCGCCAAGTTCAGGAACTGCCATTCCCCCACCCTTAATGACACGCCCGCTCTTATTCTACCATGGCTAAAGCACCTCGAGCTCGTCGCCGTCGGCTTCTCAAATGGTGACATGGAGCGCCTACTCCATGGCTGTACTGCACTCGAGTACCTTCGTCTTCAGTTGATCAATGGGTTGAGTACATTCCACATCACCTCCACGACTCTCCAGACTATTTATGTGTGTTGTTGGTTCGGCAGGAAGACATCACAAGATGTGTACCACGGTATAGTTATTGAGGACACACCTGCACTTGAGAGATTACTTGTACTTGATCAAGTAGGTCCAAGAAGAATCAATGTCAATTCTGCGTCGAAATAGACAGTGTTAGGCTACTCGTCTAACAAATACTCCGAACTTGTTATTGGATCCACACCAGTTCAGGTACAACAGCCGCCTTCTACCTCTCCTTCTACAAATTAACATTATTTATAATTTTGAAGATGTTTATTTTTCTGTCATTCAGAAAATGATTCCGACAAGCCTGACCGCGAAACTGCGCACAATGTAGGTCTTGGCACTAGAATCTATTGGCCCCAACCTGCAGTAAGTTGTCACTTTCCTGAGATGTTTTCCATGCATGCAGAAGCTATATATCGAGGTGATGTTCCTTTCCTATTAAGTGTTAACCATAAGGGAGTTCAATTAGTGACACCTTTCTCCAAGTTTACAATGACGATGTACTATGATTTCTGAAGGATTCTTTTGGAGGGTTTCAGTACATACATGTCTCCTTTTCCAAGTTTACAATGACAATGCTTGATCCATATGGTTACAATCCATATGCATTTCTCCTTTAGATTCATCAGTACTAGTTCTCTTAGGGAACTTTTCATCCACTCCAACATCTTGTGAAGATCGAAGATGACATGTTAATGCCCATGTTAATCATGTCAGATCGAAGATGGCATGTTAGTGCATTTTACAAATCCTGCAAACCAAATAGGCTTGTAGTAGTGTTCAAAACTGCATCTAGGCACTAACACGTTTTCCTCTTTTGCAGATAAGATTAGGCCTAGTGGTGGATAATGTGATACAATATAACAATCACGTCGAATGCCTAGATCTGCATCTCTCATAAATTACTTTAAACTCCTACCGAGGGACCTTACCGGAGATTATATTCGCCTGGTTCTTTGTTGTCAGAGCAAGGGTGCTTAAGGTAATGAGGTTTGCCCTACATTTATTTCAGAAAAACGAATGGTTTGTTGATTAGTGCCAGCGCGTGCGGCAGAATGGAATAGGCTCCAAAAATGCTGAATTTCATTTTGGAACTTTAGATGACAGAGTAATCGGAACTCATTGTGTCAACCCCATACATGAATTCTGAGTGGCTGACCCCTTTGCAAAAGTTGTGAGGTTTGGAAACCAGACTTAGAAGTGGTAATATGAGTTTGAACCTCTCTGATATCCATGTTCACCGGATCAACACGAGCGTTTGCAGCCGATGAGCTGAATTTCATTTCTAATATCAGTTTGAACCTTGTAATCTTCGAATTTGAGCCATATAACTATGGAATTTGAAGCTTGTAATATTTCGAGCCTTTGTGGTACAATCATTGAAATGGCATCATATGAGACTCGTATATTGGTAGCACTATTTTGACCTTAATATGCAATGGTCTTAGATTTGATTTTATTAACCATTCTCGAATTTGTTTACCTTGTCGATCTCACAGCACACGATCTGTATAGCTAACTCGACTACGATCTTGGACATTATTGCACACCGTTGGTTTTTTTCCATTGTGTTCCCCGTAGAGCGTAGAATTAATTATCGCACTCGAGTGTCCATCATCACCCTTCTGTGTAACTTTGACCTCATCACCCACGGGTAAACTTATGACAGAAGTCATTCCACACACTTTGTTTTTACAAAGCTTTTTGCCAATAAACTCCCATGATTTGTCCCTCTTCTAGCCGACGTGTGGCAAACCAAGCCGGACGGGAAGCTTGCATGGTAAACTACGCGGTAGTGTGGGAACAGGCTCACCGACGATACATTTGGCGCCTCTTTGAGCTTACGCATGGTCAAACTGCAGTGCGGTATTGTAAAGCGTGCACTTGAATCCTCATTGCGGTGCAGTGTTGTCAAGCGTGCCCTGGAATCCTTCGCTATGAACATCGTGATAAGACGTGATGATTACAGGCTAGCTGGCCCCCATTTGTTATAGCGGCTTTTTAACCTTTGTGTCTCTTCATCCTTTTGATCATGCCCCACCATTGCAAGAAGCACTCCCACCACGACAAATTCCTAGAGAGTATCCTGCGCGGCTCCAATGGCGCTCCGGGCGGCTGCTGAAGACGAGCAGCAGTTCACCATGCATGCCGTGGTAGACACCCACCAAAGGTTCGCGGAGCTCTCGGTGGTGTACACTAACAACCCGGTGTGGGTGGAGCACTCCATCCGCATCATGGATCTGTTGCTTGCCGACGAAAAGTACAAGGTGGTCGGGTTCGACCTCGAGCACACCCGCGCTCATGCCGGGTCTCGTCCCAAGGTCGCCGTTGCCCAGATGTGCGTGGGCCACCACGTCCTTGTCTACCAATATCGCCCGGCCACAAGGCCTTGCGAGCGTTTTTCCAGGTTTGTCAACAGCCCCAACTACATGTTCGCTACGGTCGACATCACCAACGATGTCAAGGTGCTCAAGAATTCGGGCATCGCCTACCTGAATCTTGTCGACATCCAGGGCCAATACAAGATCTGGGGCAACAAGGAGAAGGAGAAGGACTGACTGGTTCACCTCGCCAAGGCCATCATCGACCCCTACTACAGAGACATGAAGGATTCCTGCAACAATGACAAGTGTGCCTAGCACTCGGCCTGGATGGAGAAACTCGACAAAGCTCAAGTCGTGTACGCGACCAAGGAGGCGTACACGTGCCACGACATGTACAGGCGGAATTTTGACATGAGGAAGTGCCTCCTTCCCCAAAATGGCCAGGGATCCAGCCGGAAGCAGAGCATGGCAAGCGTCGTTGCAACAAGAAGTAGGTGATTAGATCCGCGTTTCTCCTAGTTTAGTATGCATGTAATTGCTTACTTTGGTGTGTGAAAATGTTATCTGTGTAGTCACTTGTGAAACTGTATGCTTAATTTGGTTATGCAATGTTGTCCTTTTAAGTATATATGTTGATGCTCTATAGACAGAGCAAATCACATCGCACACGGAAAAACAAAGGAACCCGCCGGTGATGATTTCATCAATCACTGACAATTGTATACCAGCAATCTTTTGCTCACAACACACAAGGCTTGTTAACAAGAAAGTTTGTGTTGTTATCGGTCTTCCCACACATTTCTGATTACAGACCTGTTTGCCGCGTATCACACACATCTTGTTATATTGAACCGTTTTTGTTCTCTTGTCTCAACACAAACAGTTCTTCCGAGTGAACCGCATGATGTATATCACACACACCTTGATCTGCCTGACCTCTTCTTTTGTGTTGCCTAATCACAAACAGTTCATCCGAGTGAACCGTATGCTGTGTATTGCACATGCCTTCATATGTCTGCCCGTTTCTTTTGTTCCTCCTCATCGCAAATAGTTAATTGAACTGAACCGTTTGCCCTGCATCGCACACGCAACTAAAATCTAAATAGTGTTTGATGCATCCGTCATCGCAAATGTTTTCCGGATTTTTGATGGTTTTCTTACACCATCATTTGCAATTATTGCATCGCACACTGATAACCCACAAGTATAGGGGATCACAACAGTTTTCGAGGGTAGAGTATTCAACCCAAATTTATTGATTCGACACAACCTGGATAACTTAGTATCTGCAGCAAAGTATTTAGTAGCAAAGTAGTATGGAGTAACGGTAACAGTGGCATAAGTAACAGTAGCAGTTTTGTAGTAATTGTAATAGTAGCAACGGTAAAGTAAATAAGCAAAGCACAATATGTGAAAAGCTCGTAGGCATTGGATTAGTGATGGATAATTATGTCGGATGCGGTTCATCGTGTAACAGTTATAACATAGGGTGACACAGAACTAGCTCCAGTTCATCAATGTAATGTAGGCATGTATTCCGAATATAGTCATACGTGCTTATGGAAAAGAACTTGCATGACATATTTTGTCCTACCCTCCCGTGGCAGCGGGGTCCTAATGGAAACTAAGGGATATTAAGGCCTCCTTTTATAGAGTACCAGACCAAAGCATTAACACATAGTGAATACATGAACTCCTCAAACTACGGTCATCATCGAGAAGTATCCCGATTATTGTCACTTCGGGGTTGTCGGATCATAACACATAATAGGTGACTATAGACTTGCAAGATAGGATCAAGAACTCACATATATTCATGAAAACATAATAGGTCCAGATCTGAAATCATGGCACTCGGGCCCTAGTGACAAGCATTAAGCATAGCAAAGTCATAGCAACATCAATCTCAGAACATAGTGGATACTAGGGATCAAACCCTAACAAAACTAACTTGATTACATGGTAAATCTCATCCAACCCATCACCGTCCAGCAAGCCTATGATGGAATTACTCACGCACGGTGGTGAGCATCATGAAATTGGTGATGGAGGATGGTTGATGATGACGATGGCGATGAATCCCCCTCTCCGGAGCCCCAAACGGACTCCAGATCAGCTCTCCCGAGAGAGATTAGGGCTCGGCGGCGGCTCCATATCGTAAAACGCGATGAAACTTTCTCTTTGATTTTTTTCTCCATGAAAGCAAATATATGGAATTGGAGTTGACGTCGCTGGACGTCCAGGGGGGCCCACAAGGCAGGGGGCGCACCCAGGGGGAGGGGGCGCGCCCCCACCATCGTGGACAGGGTGTGGGCCCCCTGACGCTATTTCTTTTGCCAATATTTTTTATTAATTCTGAAAAGTTGCTCTGTGGATTTCCAGGACATTCCGAGAACTTTTATTTCTGCACAAAAATAACACCATGGCAGTTCTGCTGAAAACAACGTCAGTCCGGGTTAGTTCCATTCAAATCATGCAAGTTAGAGTCCAAAATAAGGGCTAAAGTGTTTGGAAAACTAGAAACCATGGAGACGTATCACACACAGTTTCTCGAAGGGTCTCTGATTGTAGTGTCGCATTAGCAGCATCCTGCAGTAGTGAAGCACCACTGACAAGGAGACTTCGGAGGTGGAGAACGGGGCTGCCAATAAGCGGAGGTGGGGCGAGCTAGAACCAAAAGCGACTCCAGCAGGCATAGACTTCCTCAGTAGCCTCCCCGATGATATGTTGGCAGTCATCATCTCCCTCCTCCCAATCAAATGTGGGGCGCGAAGAACCGTCCTTTCCCGGTGGTGGCGCCCCCTATGGAACTTCACCCCTCTCGACCTCATCAACACCCACGAGCTCTGCCATGGCTATCGCAAAAGCTTGGATCAGCTCGAGGGGCTCACTTTTTATGGGCATATGCACTCGCTGCCAATGTCCGCGCTCTGCCTCGCGTCCACGCTGCGCGTCGCCAAGTTCAGGAACTGCCATCCCCCTTAATGACGTGCCCGCTCTTATTCTACCACGACTGAAGCACCTCGAGCTCGTCGCCGCCTGCCTCTCAAATGGTGACATGGAGTGCCTGATCAGTGGCTGTACTGCACTCGAGTACCTTCGTCTTCAGGCGATCAATGGGTTGAGTACATTCCACATCACCTCCATGACTCCCCGGACTATTTATGTGTGTTGTTGGTTCGACAGGAAGACATCACAAGATGTGTACCATCGTATGGTCATTGAGGACACACCTGCACTTGAGAGATTACTTGTAATTGATCAAGTAGGTCCAACAAGAATCACTGTCATTTTTGCGCTGAAATTGACAGTGCTAGGCTACTCGTCTGACAAATACTCCGAACTTGTTATTGGATCCACACCCGTTTAGGTAGAATAGCCGTCTTCTATCTCTCCTTCTACAAATTAACATTATTTATAATTTTGAAGATGTTTGTTCGTCTGTCATTCAGAAAATGATTCCGACAAGCCTGACCGCAAAACTGCGCACAGTGAAGGTCTTGGCACTAGAATCTATCGGCCCCAACCTGGAGCAAGTTCTCACTTTCCTGAGATGCTTTCCGTGCCTGGAGAAGCTATATATCGAGGTGATGTTCCTTTCCTGTTAAATGTTAACCATAAGAGAGTTCAATTAGTGACACCTTTTTCTAAGTTTACAATGACAATGTACTACGATTTCTGAAGGATTCTTTTGGAGGATTTCAGTACACACTGTCGGATTTCGTGTTCCAGCAGACCCTCTAGCTTCGAACTCTGGGGTGCACATGGAGATCGCACCTCCTACCTACCTATGTCTCGTCGCCTCGCAAGGATCTAAACTACACGAAGAACAACACAAGTGACACGGGGTTTATACTAGTTCGGGCCACCATTGTGGTGTAATACCGTACTCTAGTTTGTGGTGTGGTGGATTGCCTCAGGGGCTGATGATGAACAATAGAAGGAAGAACTGCCTCGCGAGGGGTGTTCTTGTGTTGGTGGTTCTGAGTAGGGTTCAACTGCCCTCCCCCCTGCCTTGAGAGTGGCTAGTCCTATTTATAGAGCGAGGCCCTGGGTCTCTTCCCAAATATTGAGCGGGAAGGGCGCCAACAATTGGCCATTTTGAAGGGGAACATATAGTACACTTATCCTGACTAAAGTTGGTCCTTGCCTGCCAAAGACTCTGATGGTGACGCCGGCTTGGGCTCCACGATGACCTCCATCCTGCCGTTCTGCTGGTCTTGCTCTTGTTGCACCAAAATGGTTGCCTTTGCTTGATACTCTTGCCTGCGCTTGCTCCCTTTGCACCAAAGAGGAAACAAGGACTCTGCGCAGGCGGCGCCCGCCTGGCTTTGGTCGTCACGGTCACCTCGTGAGGTACCCCGCCTTGATCTCTCCGCCTCCTCGCTAGCCAGCCTGATGAGGCCGTGCCCGAGGAAGCTTCCTGTCGTCTGCCCCGCGAGGCTTGGCCCCTCGCGAGGGTCTTGAGTTTGTGTTGATGAAGATGGGACGTACTGGGCCACTCCTTGTGCCATGCCGCAGGCCGCAGGCAGGCAAGTCTGGTACCCCCGTTCCCAGAATGCCGACAGTAGCCCCCGGGCCCAAGGCGCGCCTGGACTTGGCTTAACAAAGAAGTGAAGGGGCAAGTGCGAAGCGCCGCGGGCCCCAACAGCCTGCGGCCTTGGGCGCCACGTGGCGGTTGATTGGATGTGGGCGTCCCTGCTTCCCCGCGATGCCTCGGCAACTGCACAAATTGACAAGTCCCTGCATGCAAAGCGGGTCATGATTACCTGTGATCGTGGAGGCCGATGGTTGGCCTCCTCCGACTATATGTACGAAACGGCGAGAGCCTTTCCAGTCGATCCTCTCCTGCTGCTCTCCGCCTCCTTCTTGGTCTCTCGCCATCCCATGGCCTCGCCGAAGAGATTTTCGGCCGCGGAGAAAGGTAAGGCTCGCCAGGAAGGACCAAGCTCTCCGCCGGCCAAGCGCGGACGGGGCCGCCCCCGCAAGCACCCTAGGGCCCCTACTGCGACCTTCGGTGGTCGTGGAAGCCCTCCTCTGTGCAGCGGTGAGCGCTCGGCTGCCCACGAGAGGTACGCCGGGGCTGCGCGACCCCCAAGGCCGCAGTCTCGCTCGGACCCGACCGGCACCTGGCTTCCGCTCCCCCACTTCTTTCTAGGAGAACTTTTGGCTGGCGCCCCGGGCGGCCTTTGGCTTCTGGCTGATGGTTGCTGCAGCCGGGCCTCCTGGGCTACTCTAGAGGTTTCCACCGCCGGGGATGCGGCTCTGACCCGCGGCTGGCAAACGTTTGCCCGCGCGCGCGGCTTGAGCTGACGGTGCACTCTGCACTTTAAGTTCGACGGCGATGCCACCCTCTACGTGAGGGTGTTCGGGAAAGACGGTCGTCGCGCCGGATGCTGCCCCGAAGATGATGACCGCGGCCGGGCGCCTAGCCCCGGTGTTGGTCGGGACGAAAGCGGTGTGAGGCGCGCGGGCAGCGGCGCCTGGGGCTCGTCAAGCTTTCGTGACTCCCATCGAACGACAACTCCTCTAGTGGTGGTCGCGACCACCCCCCTCATCGTCGCGCTCGCCTGGAAGAGGGTGTCGGATCGGCCCGGCACCGCGTCTCAGTGAAGCGGGAGGCAGAATCCAGCTGAGCTCCGGAGGCAGCATGAGTTCCTGCCGAGAGTTGGCACCGGGCGAGTCGTGCCCATTTTGCTTTTCCTTCTCTCCCGCGCAAAAGAGAATGTAGTCTGGTGCCCCGAGGGGGCGTATCGAACCATTGTTGTTTAGTTGGCGCGCTGTTTCTACTGCTTCAGCGCTTTGTTTTCGTCCTCGTCTTGATGCATGAAATCACTTAACTTGGGGGGAAATCTCGTCGTGGTCCTCGCCTCTCGAGGCGAGGGCCTCGTCGTGCGCCTGGTGTCCTGCAGGGGTTAGTCAGTTGGGGCAGCCTCCGGCCCTGGTAGCAGGGATAACAAACCCAAATTGTATGATCTTGTCGCGATGCCTGGGGGGCACGGACTGGATGGGGGCGCTCCCGCAGCGGGCTCGGATAGGGGAGCTCCAAACCACCGGGACGGAAAACACTCGCGAGGGTGCCCAAGTTCCTCCCTCTTGAGACTTTACACGGAAGAAAACAAATCGAATAAGTGAAAGGACGAAGGGTCCCGAGCTCAAAACGGTAACAACTTCGGTAAATCTTCAAATAGAAACAAACAAGCCAACTGCAGAAAGCAAATGAAAGAAGCCGTGTCCGGCACCTAATCTAGTCTTCGACGTCTTCTCACCAGCGCAGAGCTAAGTGGTGCCACTGGGCGTGGGCGGGAGCCCCCGAGGCCCGAGGGCGGCACTCCGGAGACTCCGAGGCATGTACAACCCCACTCATTATTACATGAGAGTGTCATGGGCGGCGAGCTTCACAGGCGTTTGCCTTCTTCACAGGCACTGGGCCTTTTCCGAACGCAACAACTTCACAGGCATTCGCCTTCTTCAGAGGCACCGGGCCTTTTCCAAAACGCGATAACTTCACAGGCATTCGCCTTCTTCACACGCACTGGGACTTTTCCAAAACGTGATAACTTCACAGGCATTCACCTTCTTCACAAGCACCGGGCCTTTTCCAAAACGCGATAACTTCACATGCATTCGCCTTCTTCTCAGGCACCGGGCCTTTTCCAAAACGCGATAACTTCATAGGCATTCGCCTTCTTCACAGGCACCGGGCCTTTTCCAAAACGCGATAACTGCACATGCATTCGCCTTCTTCACAGGCACCGGGCCTTTTTTAGGGGTAAAACCTTCGGAGGTGTTGAATGTTCCACGTGTTCTGGACGGGCACCCCCTCCTGGGTCTCCAAGCGCGTGGAGCCGGGCCTGGAAACATGAACAACTTTGAACGGGCCCTCTCACATGGGAGAGAGCTTATGCAGTCCCTACCTGGAGAGAACCCACCTGAACACGAGGTCCCCTACCTCAAGAGTCCTGGGGCGGATGTTGCGGCAATGGTATCATCACAGTGCCTGTTGGTACCTTGCTGCTCGTAGCGCGGCCTCTCAACGATGCTCCTCCCCCAGCACGAGATTCGTGCCCCGCATGGCGTCTTGCTGCGCCTCGTCGAACGCCAGGACCCGTGCGGAACGACGCCTGACCTCGTGAGGGAGAACGGCTTCAGCTCCATAAACCAGGAAGAACGGGGTCTCGCCAGTCGGCTTGGTCGCGGTCGTGCGGATGGAACACAGTACAGACTGAAGCTCATCGTACCAGCCCCTGCCGCAGGCTTCCAGCTTCTTCTTGAAGGTCATGGTTTTGAGGCCCCTCAGGACCTCTGCGTTGGCTCGCTCGGCCTGACCGTTGCTCCGCGGGTGTGCTACCGAAGCATAGCATATCTGTGTTCCAAGGTTAGCATAATATGTTTTGAAGAGGTTACTGGTGAACTACGAACCGTTGTCGGTGATGATGCGGTTCGGCACCCCGAACCGGCTCACGATGCCCTTGATGAACTTGACCGCGGAACCTGCGGGGATGGTGCGGACAGCTTCCACATCAGCCCACTTGGTGAACTTGTCCACGGCGACATAGAGGTAGAGATAGCCTCCTGGCGCCCGAGGGAACGAGCCCAGGATATCCAGCCCCCAGACTGCGAATGGCCATGAGAGGGGTATAGTCTGCAGGCCCCCTGCCGGCTGATGGATCTGCCTGGCATGGAATTGGCAGGCCTCGCAAGCTTTCACCAGTTCCACGGTGTCACTGAGTGCGGTGGGCCAATAGAAACCATTGCGGAACGCCTTGCCAACGAGGGTCCGTGACGACGAGTGATGCCACAGTCTCCACCGTGTATGTCTGCCAGCAGCTCCTTCCCTTGCTCCCTAGAAATGCAACGTAGGGACACATCATTTGGTCGTCTTCGATAGAGCTCTCCATCCTTGATGCAGTATGTCGTGGCCTGCCGCGCCACACGCTCTGCTTCCTCCTCCTTTTCAGGCAGGGTCCCATGCGTCAGGTAACTCCTGAGCTCTGTGATCTAGCATCCTTCATGAGGCTCCAGCGCCAGGAGCAGACGTGCTCCTGAGACCGGGCCGCAGACCGGGGCTCCCGAGGCAGGTGGCTGGGGGAGCTCCTCCTGAGGCTGTACCGTGCTTGACAGCAATGGCGCCGCCGAGGGCTTGAAGAGCCACTCCTCGAAGACGCCAGATTCCTGAGGTAGCCGCCTGGATGCCCTTTTGGCGATGTCATCGGCCTCTTGGTTGGTGCCGCGAGGCACATGCTGCAACTCTAGTCCCTAGAACTGCTTCTCCATCCTGCAGACCTCCGCGAGGTAGGCTTCCATGTGCTCGTCCTTCGGTTCATACACTTTGTTGGAGAATTTGACGAGGAGCTGTGAATCACCCTTGATGGTGAGGCGCTTCACCCCCAGGGCGACCACGGCTTTCAGGCCTGCTATCAGGCCTTCGTATTCTGCTATGTTGTTGCAGACCTTTTCTCCGTGCTGGAAACAGAGTTGCGCGGCGTACTAAAGCTTGTCTTGAGTGGGGGATATGAGCACTACGCCAGCCCCCATGCCGTGTCGGGAGAGCGCCCCATCGAAGTACATGACCCAGCCATATGGTGCCTCGCTTCCGGGGGAGAGGGATCGATCCTCACTAGCCTTGAGGCCTGGCGCCTCTGCCCATTCCGCCACAAAGTCTGCAAGCGCGGCCCCCTTGATGACTCTGGTTGTGCTGAATTCCAGTTGAAATGCTTGCAGCTCAATGTTCCACTCAGTGACTCTCCCAGCCGAGTTGGGGCTCCTGAGCACCCTTTCCAGCGGGTACGCTGAGACGACATTGATGGGATGGCCCTGAAAATAGTGCCGCAGCTTGCGCGAGGCTACCAATAGCGCGAGGAGGAGTTTCTGGGGCATGGGGTACCGCGCCCTCACGTCCCGTAGTACTGTGTTGACAAAGTACACAGGGTGTTCGACGAGGTTGGGAGTGCTGGTGCCACTAGCGTCCTCCGGAGGCCGGGGCACCTCCTGAGGCAATGGAGCCCCCAGCGGCTGCTCGCTCGGGGGAGGGGCTTCTTCTGTTCTGAGCGTGCTTCCCTGTGGCGACTGATCCTTCTCAGTTGTGGTCGTGGTCTCTGCGAGGCTCTCTTGGTCCTACTTCGCTTCGACCTGGGCGGTTGCCGCGGCTTTGGTCCTACGCTCCTCCCTAACCGCCACCAAGGCTGCACTGGCAGAGTAGGGAGTGGCTGCAAGGTAGAGCACCAGGGGCTCTTGAGGGCGCGGAGCCACCATCACCGGAGGGCTGGTTAAGTACCTTTTGAGATCCTGGAACGCTTTGTCGGCCTCTTCAGTCCATTCAAAGGGGCCCTTTTTCTTCATCAGCTTGAAGAAGGGAAGCGCTCATTCCCCCAACTTGGAGATGAAGCGTCCTAGCGCGGTCACGCGCCCAGTGAGCTTCTGCATCTCCCTGATGGTCTTTGGCGGTCTCATGTCCTCGACTGCTTTGACCTTTTCTGGGTTCGCCTCGATGCCCCGGTGGGACACGAGGAAGCCCAAAAGCTTGCCCGAGGGGACTCCAAACACACATTTCTCTGGGTTGAGCTGCAGGTCCACTTCGTTGAGGCTCGCGAAGGTCTCCTCCAAGTCCTATATCAGGGTTTTTGCCTCCCGAGACTTCACCACAATGTCATCAACATAAGCCTCGGCGTTCCTCCCGAGCTGCCGATCCAAGGCGATGTGCATCAGCCGCTGAAAGGTCGCACCTGCGTTGCGCAGTCCGAAGGGCATGCATGTGTAGCAGTACACCCCACACGGGGTTAGGAAGGCCGTTTTCTCCACGTCTTCTACCGCCATCTTGATCTGGTGATAACTAGAAAAGGCATCCAGGAAGCATAACAGGTCGCACTCGGCGGTGGAGTCGATGATCTGGTCGATACGAGGGAGCGGGAATGGATCCTGTGGGCAGGCCTTGTTGAGGTTGGTGAAGTCGACGCACGTGCGTTCCTTCCCCCCTTCTTTGGCATGACAACCGGGTTAGCCAGCCAATCTGGGTAGCGGACCTAGTGAATGACCCCTGCCACCTCCAGCTTGCGGGTCTCTTGGATGATGAAAGCCTGCTTCTCAGGGGACTGCCGTCTCGCTTTCTACTTCACGGGGCGCACGTTGGGGCATACGTTGAGGTGATGCTCGATTATGCCCCTCGGAACCCCTGCCAGCTGATCAGGTTCCCATGTGAACACCTGCTTGTTCGTGCATATGAACTTTACCATGGCCTCCTCCTGCTCGGGCTCATGGTTGGCGCCTATGGTGAAGGTGGCATTAGTGCATCCGTCCTCGTCGACCAGTATCTGCTTGGTTTCTGCCTTGTCTTGGGTGAATAGCTGCTTCTTCTTGGCCAGTGCAGCCCTCTTGGGCTCAGGGGCATCTGAGCCGGCGGGCTGCGCCACCGCCACGGTCTTGAAAGCGAGCTTGAGCGCTCACAACGCATCCCCGGTGTCTCTGGGTATGGTGAGGACGCCGCTGCTCCCGGGCATCTTCATGAGGTTGTACGCCGGGTGAGTTGCGGCCATGAATCGGGCTAGAGCCGGGTAGCCGACGATGGCGTTGTATGGGAGGCCGATGTGGGCGATGTCGAAGTCGATTAGCTCTGTGCGGAAGTTGTCGTAGGTGCCGAAGGTTACCAGAAGACGGATCCTCCCCAGGGAGCCGATGGAACCGCCTCCAACGCCCAAGAAGGGCCTGCTGGGTTGAAGCCGCTCTGGCGGTACATTGAGGAGGCTGAAGGCTTCAACGGAGAGCAAGCTGGGGCCAGCTCCACCGTCGATGAGGGTCCTGGTGACGGCCACCTGGCAAATGGTGGGGGTGCACAACATCGGGAGCGCTCCCGAGCAGGCTAAGTTGGATGGGTGATCATCCGAGCTGAAGGCCAGATCGACTTCAGGCACCGCCCAACCCGGAGGGGCCCCATGCTGCACGGAAGCGGCGCCGATCTAGCGGACGAATGGCTTGATGTGGCGGCCATAAGGTGGCGCCTGCGAACCACCCAGGAGAGCAGCGACGACTGGGGGCGCTGGTGCAGCGTACTGGGCGAGGAAAGGGCCACGCAGCTCCCCCCAAGAGGCCATGGAGGCCACGGGCAGGTGGAGCAACCACATGCGCGAGACGCCGATGAGGGCCACAGGAAACCAGTTAGCCATGACCCTGTCGTCGCCCCTGGCCTTGAGGACGGCCTCCTCGTACGCCAGCAGGAAGGCCAGCGGATCGGTCATGCCGTTGTAGCGCGGTGGCATCTCCAGCTTGAACTTGTTCAGCCATAGCACCTGCCGCAAGGCGGGGGCCAAGGCTCGGAGCCCCCCGGCCCCTGCGCTGGCGCTGGTGACCGGAGCGCGTTGCCCGTCATGAGGGCGAGCCACGGTGTTGGCGGAGAGCGGGTCGGTGGAAGGGAAAGCTCCGGCGCACCCCTACCTGGCGCGCCAAATGTCGGATTTCGGGTTCCGGCAGACCCTCTAGGTTCAAACTCTGGGGTGCACGCGGAGATCGCACCTCCTACCTACCTATGTCTCCTCGCCTCACAAGGATCTAAACTACACGAAGAACAACACAAGTGACACGGGGTTTATACTAGTTCGGGACACCATTGTGGTGTAATACCCTACTCTAGTTTGTGGTGTGGTGGATTGCCTCAGGGGCTGATGATGAACAATACAAGGAAGAACTGCCTCGCGAGGGGTGTTCTTGTGTTGGTGGTTCCGGCTAGGGTTCAACTGCCCTCCCCCCTGCCTTGAGAGTGGCTAGTCCTATTTATAGTGTGAGGCCCTGGGTCTCTTCCCAAATATTTAGCGGGAAGGGCGCCAACAATTAGCCATTTTAAAGGGGAACATCTAATACACTTATCCTGACTAAAGTCGATGCTCGCCTGCCAAAGACTCTGACGGTGACGCCGGCTTGGGCTCCACAATGACCTCCATCCTGCCGTTCTGCTGGTCTTGGTCTTGTTGCACCGAAATGGTTGCCTTTGCTTGATACTCTTGCCTACGCTTGCTCCCTTTGCACCAAAGAGGAAACAAGGACTCTGCGCAGGCCGGTGCCCGCCTGGCGCCTGCCTGGCTTCGGTCATCATGGCTTGCGTCACGGGCACCTCATGAGGTACCCTGCCTTGATCTCTCCGCCTCCTCGCGAGCCAGCCTGATGAGGCCATACCTGAGGAAGCTTCATGTCGTCCGCCCCGCGAGGCTTGGCCCCTCGCGAGGGTCTTGAGCTTGTGTTGATGAAGATGGGCCGTACTGGGCCACTCCTTGTGCCATGTCACAGGCCGCAGGTAGGCAAGTCTGTGTACCCCCGTTCCGAGAACACCGACACATACATGTCTCCTTTTCCAAGTTTACAATGACAATGCTTGATCCATATGGTTACAATCCATATGCATTTCTCCTTTGGATTCGTTTGTACTAGTTTTCTTAGGGAACTTTTCATCCACTCCAACATCATGTGAAGATTGAAGGTGACATGTTAATGCCTATGTTAATTATGTCAGATCTAAGATGGCATGTTAGTGCATTTTACAAATCCTGCAAACCAAATAGTCTTGTAGTAGTGTTCAAAACTGCATCTAGGCACTAACACATTTTCTGCTTTTGTAGATAAGGTTAGGCCTAGTGGTGGATAATGTGATACAATATAACAATCACGTCGAATGCCTAGATCTGCATCTCTCATAATTACTTTGAACTCCTACTTAGGGACCTTACCGGAGATTATATTCGCCAAGTTCTTTGTTGTCAGAGCAAGGGTGCTGAAGGTAGTGGGGTTTGCCCTACATTTATTTTGGAAATATGAATGGATTGTTGATCAGCGCAAGCGCCTGCGGTAGAATGAAATAGGCTCCAAAAATGCTGAATTTCATTTTGGAACTTTAGATGACAGAGTAATTGGAACTCATCATGTGAACCCCATACATGACTTCTCAGTGGCTGACCCCTTTGCAAAAGTTGTGAGGTTTCGAAACCCGACTTAGAAGTGGTAATATGAGTTTGAACCTCTCTGATATCCATATTTAGTGGATCAGTGCGAGCGTTTGCAGCTGATGAGCTGAATTTCATTTCTAATACCAGTTTGAACCTTGTAATCTTCGAATTTGAGCCATATAACTCTGGAATTTGAACCTTGTAATATTTCGAGCCTTTGTGGTACAATTGTTGAAATGGCGTCATATGAGAGTCGTATATTGGTAGCACTATTTTGACCTGAATATGCAATGGTCTTAGATTTGATTTTATTAACCATTCTCGAATCTATTTACCTTGTCGATCTCACAGCACATGATCTGTATAGCTAACTCGACTGCAATCTTGGACATTATTGCACACAGTTGGTTTCTTTCACCATGTGCCCTATAGAGCGCAGAATTAATTATCGCACTCGAGTGTCCATCATCACCCTTCTGTGTAACTTTGACCTCATCACCCATGGGTAAACTTACGACCGAAGTCATTCCACACACTTCATTTTACAAAGCTTTTTGCCAATAAACGCCCACGATTTGTCCCTCTTCTAGCCGACGCGTGGCAAACCAAGCCAGGCGGGAAGCTTGCGTGGTAAACTGCTCGGTAGCACAGGAACAGGCTCACCGACATTAACTTTGATGCCTCTTCGAGACCACGCGTTGTCAAACTGTGGTGCGGCGTTGTCGAGCATGCACTGGAATCCTCATGATGACCCACAAGTGTAGGGGATCTATCGTAGTCCTTTTGATAAGTAAGAGTGTCGAACCCAACGAGGAGCAGAAGGAAATGACAAGCGGTTTTTAGTAAAGTATTCTCTGCAAGCACTGAAATTGTAGGTAACAGATAGTTTTGTGATAAGGTAATTCATAACGGGTAACAAGTAATGAAAGTAAATAAAGTGCAGCAAGGTGGCCCAATCCTTTTTATAGCAAAGGACAATCCTGGACAAGTTCTTATATAGAGAAAAGCGCTCCCGAGGACACATGGGAATTATCATCAAGCAAGTTTTCATCACGCTCATATGATTCGCGTTCGTTACTTTGATAATTTGATATGTGGGTGGACCGGTGCTTGGGTGCTGCCCTTTCATGGACAAGCATCCCACTTATGATTAACCCCTATTGCAAGCATGCGCAACTACAAAAGAAGTATTAAGGTAAACCTAACCATAGCATGCAACACGTGGATCCAAATCAGCCCCTTACGAAGCAACACATAAAATAGGGTTTAAGCTTCTGTCACTCTAGCAACCCATCATCTACTTTTTACTTCCCAATGCCTTCCTCTAGGCCCAAACAATGGTGAAGTTTCATGTAGTTGACGTTCACATGACACCACTAGAGGAGAGACAACATACATCTCATCAAAATATCAAACGAATACCAAATTCACATGACTACTTATAGGAAGGCTTCACCCATGTCCTCAGGAACAAACATAACTACTCACAAAGCATATTCATGTTCATAATCAGACGGGTATTAATATGCATTAAGGATCTGAACATATGATCTTCACCGAATAAACCAACTAGCATCAACTACAAGGAGTAATCAACACTACTAGTAACCCACAGGTACCAATATGAGGTTTTAGGACAAAGATTGGATACAAGAGATGAACTAGGGTTTGAGAGGAGATGGTGCTGGTGAAGATGTTAATGGATATTGACCCTCTCCCAGTGAGAGGATTGATGGTGATGATTTCCCCCTCCCGGAGGGAACTTTCCCCGGCAGAACAGCTCCGCCGGAGCCCTACATTGGTTCCGCCAAGGTTCCGCCTCGTGGCGGCAGTGTTTCTTCCTGAAAGATTGCTGATGATTTTTTCCAGGGTAAAATACTTCATATAGCAAAAGATGGTCACTGGAAGGCTGCCAGGGGGCCCACGAGGTAGGGGGCGCGCCTAGGGGGTAGGGCGCGCCCCCACTCTCGTGGACGGTGGGTGGCCCCCCTCCGGTAATTCCAAAAATGACTTTTGTGGGGTTTCAGGACTTTTGGAGTTGTGCAGAATAGGTCTCTAATATTTGCTCTTTTTCCAGCCCAGAATTTTAGCTGCCGGCATTCTCCCTCTTCATGTAAACCTTGTAAAATAAGAGAGAATAGGCATAAGTATTGTGACATAACGTGTTATAACAGCCCATAATGCAATAAATATCGATATAAAAGCATGATGCAAAATGGACGTATCACCTCACTACGGTGCGGTGTTGTCAAGCTTGCACTGGAATCCTCCGCTATGAACACCGTGAAAAGACATGACGATTATAGGCCGGTTGGCCCCCATTTGTTACAACGCCTATTTAACCCTTGTGTCTCTTCAACCTTTCAATCACGCCCCACCATTGCAAGAAGGACACCCACCATGACAAATTCTTAGAGAGTATCTTGCGCGGCTCCAATGGTGCTCCGAGCGGCTGCCGATGATGCGCAGCACTTCACCATGCATGCTGTGGTGGACACCTACCGAAGGTTCACGGAGCTCTCTGTGGTGTACACCAACAACCCGGTCTGGGTGGATCACTCCATCCGCATCATGGAGTTGTTGCTTGCCTACGAGAAGTACAAGGTGGCCAGGTTCGATCTCGAGCACACCCGTGCTTGTGTCGGGTCTCGTCCCAAGGTCTCCGTTTCCCGATGTGCGTGTGCCACCACGTCCTTGTCTACCACTACTTCCTGGTCACAAGGCCTTGCGAGCATTTTGCCAAGTTTGTCAACATCCCCCACTACATGTTCGCTACGGTGGACATTACCAACGATGTCAAGGTGCTCAAGAATTTGGGCATCACCTGCCAGAATCTTGTCGACATCCAGGACCAATACAAGATCTGGGGCTGCAAGGAGCATGAGAAGGACTCATTGGTTCAGCTCGCTGAGGCCATCACCGACCCCTACTATAGAGACATGAAGGATTCCTGCAACAACGACAAGCGTGACTGGCACTCGCCCTGGATGGAGCAACTCGACAAAGCTCACATCGTATACGCGGCCAAGGAGGCGTACATGTGCTACGACATGTACAGGCGGATAGTTGACATGAGGAGGTGCCTCCCTCCCCTAAACGGCCAGGGATCCAACAGAAAGCAGAGCAACGGCAAGCGTCATTGCAACAAGAAGTAGATGATTAGATCCTCGTTTATCCTAGTTTAGTATGGATGTAATTGCTTACTTTGGTGTGTGAAAATGTTATGTGTGCAGTCACTTGTGTAATTGTATACTTAATTTGGTTATGCAATGCTGTCTTTTTAAGTATATATGTTGATGCTCTGTAGACAGAGAAAATCACATCGCACACGGACTAAACAAGGAAACCTGTCGGTGATGATTTCATCAATCACTAACAATTGTATACCAGCAATCGTTTGCTCAGAACACACACGATTTGTTAACAGGAATCGTCTGTGTTGTTATCGGTCTTCCCACACATTTATGATTACATACATGTTTGCCACGTATCACACACATCTTGTTAAGTTCAACCATTTTTGTTCCCTTGGCTCAACGCAAATAGTTCATCCGAGTGAAATGTATGCCATATATCACACACACGTTCATTTGGCTGCCTGTTTCTGTTGTTCCGCCTCATCACAAACAGTTCATCCGAGTGAACCATATGCTCTACATAGCACACGCCTTCATCTGGCAGCCTGTTTCTTTTGTTCCTCATCATCGCAAATAGTTAATTGAACTGAACCGTATGCCCTGAATCGCACACGCAACAACAATCTGAACGTGTTTGATGCATCCGTCATTGCAAACGTTTTGCACCTTTTTTCACAGTTTTTTACAACACCATATGCGATTATTGCATCGCACACAATTTCGTCAAAGGGTCTCTGATCGTAGTGTTGCGTTAGCAACATCCTGCAGTAGTGATTAGCTACATCCAATGCAGGTGTATGATAATAGTGCTCCCTAGTTGGTGCTTTTTAAGAGAAGATGGATACTCAATATTTTTTTTGCATAAAAGTAGATAGGTAGGACCCTCACAGAGGGAAGCAGAAATTTGTAGAGGTGCCAGAGCTCAAAACTTAAATTGAGAGATAAAGTTGTTTTGACAGGTATGCTTTTCCCGTCAACGAAAACAACCGAGAATTCCCAATACTTTCCATGCTAGATACATCATAGGCTGTTACCAAACATAAAAATAAAGTTTATTCCTTTTTCCACCATTCTTTCACAATCCATGGCTAGCCGTATCCATAGGTGCCTTCCATACCAACACTTTCCAAGGAATTTATTATTGACAACATAAAGTAATTTTTTTTCAAATCGGGACTGGGCATCCCTATTACCGGCCACACTCTCGTGCAATGGCAAATGAATAAATACTCATCTTGAGAATAACATACATAGCATGGGAAATATCAGCCACCCCCTGCCACTTCATCAGTGGTACGGGCACACAAAAAGTAAATTCATTTTTAAAATTAGAGTTGGTAAATGCAAATTTACTTAGAACGACATGAAAATACCGCATATAGGTAGGTATGGTTCATTTGGCACAACTTGGTTTCAGGGGTTTGGATGCACAAGCAGTATTCCCGCTTAGTACAAGGGAAGGCTAGCAAATATATTGAGAAGCAACCAACCAGGAAACGAAAAGGATCATAAAGGAGCATTAAACATAACTAACACCGAATAATGCACCACAAGTAGGATGTAACTTCATTGCATAACTATTGACTTTCGTGCTTGCATAGGGAATCACAAACCTAAACACCAATATTCTTAGTAAAGCATAATTAATCAGCAACATGACTCACATATTACTATTTCCATATCACAAAACTATTGCAAGGAATCAAGTTTTAATATCCAAGGATCTTCATGATAGTTTTGATTATCCCTCTTCAATATCTATCACTTTGGGACTAGTTTCATATATTACCATTGCTTATACCAAGCTCTCAAAACTATCATGAAGATCCTTGGATATTAAAACTTGAAACACATTGGGGATGCCCTAGCTAGGCATAATGCATAGATTCAAGTATTGTCATCTTTCTTCTTATTTTCCATAGATGCGTTTTTGTCAAGAGGTTTTTCAAATATAACTTGAAACACATTATCGATAGAAATTTTAGCATTATCAAGTTGCACATTTGCAAACCCCCTTTGATTTCCGGCAACGATCCAAGAATATTGTTGATTAACATCATTGACAACTTGTTGGATCATATCCAAAACGAGAACTTCTTTTTTAAGTTTCTCATCAAAGATGCGATGATTGCCAAGTAAATGTCTTAATGCATAATTAGTATTGTAAAGGATCTAATCTATTACTGGTTTTTTCACAGTTCATACCATAAAATCAAATATCTCTCTAGCTTCCCGCACTATGTGATCATAATTCATTCATAAGAACAAGGGTGGCTATCTTTTTAGCTCTAGGATCCTTTATAACAGGTAGCTCATAAAACATTTTTTGCAAGCTAGGATGAGTACGAATAAATCTATTCTCAAGTTTCAGAACTAGTATTGAAATAGCTTCCGCATAAGTTTTAGTCTTTCTAAGTATAGGAGCATCATCAAAAGTTAAAGTTCCAACACAATTAAATAACTCTTGGATGGAACCTTTTCCTATAACATTCCCTTGTCCCAAAACAAAAGTTTTAGCATCCATATTACCAGAACGTCCAATTTTAGGAGTTCTGCCATCATTTGTTTCTGCCATACCAAAATCACTCGTGATGATGGGTTCAAAGCAAACAAGAAAAGGCAAACAAAAAATATTTTTGTATTTTTGCAAAAATATTTTAGAAGTGGGGGAGATGAAAATGAGAGGCAAATGGAAAATAAAGTAATTGCAAGGAGATGAGAGTTTGTGCTTAGGAACCTGATAAACCTTGATGATGTCTCCCCGGCAACAGTGCCAGAAATTCTTCCTGATTGCTTCTTTCTGCGTTGGTTTTCCCCGAAGAGGAGATGATGATGCAACACAACAATGGTAAGTATTTCTCTTGGTTATGAAACCAAGGTTATCAGTTCAGTAGGAGAACCAAGCAACACTATGTAAACAACACCTACACACAAACAACAAAAACTTGCAACCCAACGTGTAGAGGGTTTTTCAATCCCTCCTCGTTATTGACATAGATTAAATTGTATGAGATTTGAGAAATATATCTAGAAAAAACACAAAATAAAACAAATAAAGAAAAAGTGCAGCAAGGTATTTTTGCTTTTAATATGATAGGAAATAGACCCCGGGGCCATAGATTTCACTAGAGTCTTCCCTCGAGAAAATAGCATACGGTGGGTAAACAAATTACTTTTGGGTAATTGATAGAAGAGAAAATAATTATGACGATATCCAAGGTAACGATCATGTATGTAGGCATCACGTCCAAGATTAGTAGACCGACTCTTGCCTCCATCTACTACTATTACTCCACACATCGACCACTATCCAACATGCATCTAGTGTATTTAGTGTATAGGAAAACGGAGTAATGTAATAAGAACGATGACATGATGTTGACAAGATCTATTCATGTATGAATGGAACCTATCTTTTTATCCTTAATGGCAACGATACATGTGTGTCATGTCTCTTTCTGTCACTGATATTGAGCACCGCAAGATCGAACCCATCACAAAGCACATCTACCCATGGCAAGAAAAATCAATCTAGTTAGCCAAACCAAACCAAAGTTTCGGAGAAGAAATACGAGGCTATTCAATCATGCATGAAAGAGTTCAACAAAGACTCAAATAATATTCATGGATAGATCTGATCATAAACTCACAATTCATCGGATGCCAACAAACACACTGCAAAAAGTCATTACATCAAATAGATCTCCAAGAACATCGAGGAAAACATTGTATTGAAGATCAAAAAGAGAGAAGAAGCCATATAGCTACTGCCTACCGACCCGTAGGTCGGTGGTAAACTACTCACGCATCATCGGAGGGGCAAGGGTGATGATGAAGGAACCCTCCGTGATCGTTGACCCCTCTGACAGAGTGCCATCAATACGGGTGTGGGTAACCCAACCGTTCTGTTGGCATGATTCCTTGGGAATAAGCGGGTTTTAAGGCCTTGGAGGGGGTGTTTGATATTCATCGCCTTTAGAAAGGGTCTAAGACCCGTCTCTTCTTCTTTATGCCAACCCTTTCCTCAACCTCTCCCACCTCGAGCTCCAGCGCCCAAGGTTCAATTTAATCGCTTCGCGCTTCCCGGTCTTGTCCGGACCTAGCCCTCAAGGCCGGTCGGTGGCTTCCTTTGTCACGAAGGAGGATATTGCAAAGCTCCGGGCGGCAAGATACTTGATCGCGGAAATCCCCCACAGGCTTCCTGCTCTAGGGAAGGTTATTCCTACTCCCAGATCCGGCGAGAGGGTCGTATTCATATCCCACTTCCTCTAAGGCCTAGGGTTCGCTCTTCATCCCTTCGTTCGAGGGCTCATGTTTTATTACGGGCTAGATTTTCATGATCTAGCTCCGGACTCTTTTCTTAACGTCTCGGCATTCTCATCACGTGCGAGGCCTTCCTCTGTATTCACCCACACTTCGGCTTGTGGCTCAATACCTTTAATGAGAAGCTGAAGGTAGTCGACGGGAAACAAGCGGAGTTCGGTGGTGCCATAGTGCGCAAACTCACCAATACTCCTTGGCCAAAGGGCTCCTTCACAGAAACTTCCGACCTATGTCAGCGGGAGTGGTTTTACATCACTGAACCCCGTGGTACCAAGTGGGCAGCTACACATGCGTTCTGATCTGGCCCTCCGTTACAGCTTGCATCATGGATTAATAAGGGGTTGGACTGGGGATCCATTGATGAAGTGCAAACACTGCAAAGCCGCATTCGGAGCCTCATTGAAAAGGACATCGGTCTCATCAACGTAATCCACATAATGCTAGTCCGTCGGGTCCTACCGTGCCAGCGACGACCTCTCTGCATGTGGTAGTTCAATCCGGAAGGACCACGAACCCTTCAGCACTTCTCCGGCACGACACTGAGAGGAATGTGGAAATTATTCTCCGGGACACGAAAACAGTGGATGGATACTATAGAGGACATCGGCCTTGACTGCAACCATCTGGATACCTCGGTAAGTCCTCGACTCCCAAACACAGCTTAGTTAAATTTCTCATAACAATATACTGAGAAAACCATACTCGGTTAGGGCTAGATAAAGAAGAGAGAGAGGATTAGGTGTCCGTCCCCTCTTCCCGAAGACTCAACTAATCTGGTGCTAACAATGATGCTGGCTCCGGCACGATATCAAGTGCCGGCGGAGGAAGACAAGGGGGAGAGCAAGAAGGCCCAGTGTGGCCCCCATTCTATACGTACACCGAACACCTCGTCTGGGGAGACTGGAACTCCCTCTTCCGAAGATGAAATGGAAAAAGATACTGACATCCCTTCTCCCCATGGGAAGAAGAGGACCGCCTTCGAAGACTTGAAGGTAAAGGCCTCTAGGCGAGGGAAGATATCCCTGTCAGGGGGTTCTAGATCGGGGGACGACGTTGTCATGCAGTCCCTCCGTAAGGACAGGCCCTTAGTCGAATCGTAAGTGAACAGGTTTTTTTAAACATATCCCGTCCTTTCCTGATTGCAAGGGTAATATTTAAAATATATGTTTGCAGTCCGGCACACAGCCTTCCTCAACAGTCCTCCTCCTCAGGGGATCTTCTTCCGGAGATGATGGAGAGCGAGACACCTCCACCGATCTCCCCCTCCAATAGGGTAGACATCCCCAAGGTGTCATCTCGGAGGATCTCTCCTGATCAACAAGCGGTGCGAGGGACAATGAAGACTAGGCCCGAAGGTGACACTTCGGTCGTCCAGGGTCCGGGGTGTGCGTCCCCTACGGGGACCAACAATAAAGGCCTCGGACTATCCGATTTGCAGCCAGAGACGACTCTAAGGTCGAGTAAACATATTCCTTTGAAGGGAGTCCGTACCCCTTCTGCTGCTTCCAGGGATCCGGAGGTGCCGGATACATTGACAGACACATTGCGACGTGCGCCCATCTCAGAGGAACATTGTACCTTGATGGGTACGGTAGTTGAGAGGGTTCTGTCCTGAAAAGCGGATTGAATGAAGCCTTTACGGGCCTGCTAAGAGGCTTCGAGGTATGTAATGTAATATTTTCAATTGTGCTATAAACGCAAAAATGCACCTGTGTATAGATAGTAGCCCGTGAGACTCTGGTTGGCATCCAAAGGGAGGCGATCAGAGGATCGAGAAAGATATGCCCAGGAAATAATTTGACTAATTGGAACACAGGATGTTACATCCCATGCGACTACCCAGGCTACAAAGGTTGCAGATCTGAAGCAGAAACTTGACATGGTGGATGATGACATCACGCTTATTAACATGTGGCTCGATGAGGCACAAGGTATGTTTTTGGGGCACTCAGTATATGCAAGTACTATAATATGTGCATGACGCTGAGAATTGTATACTGAGATATGCATAACTGCAGATAGCGCCACCACAGTGGAGACCCTTCGAGCTGAGCTTGCCTGGGCCAAGGAGCAAGCCAGGATGAGTAATGCGGCTGCCGAAAAGGTAGTTGTTGAATTAAAGGCCGAACAGGCTGCTTGGCGCTAGTGTGAGTAGAGAATATCTACTATGGCGCTTGAGCTAAAGGATGCCCCTAGACGATGTGAATTTCTCGAGAAAGATAACGAAACCAGAGTGGCCGATCTTGACAAGGCCTTAAAAGAGGCAAGGGAAGCACGGTCAGAGTCTAGGGCGGCTCTGGAGGAGATCCGACAAGCTGGGGAGATCGCGGCTGGTAAGCCCTTCTTATTACAAACTAAATTCGGCGATCCGAAGTATGCCCCGCTTAATCAAATGTGGAGTTCTCCAGATGCATTTTTGGACATGCCGAAGAGTGTCTCTGATGCGATGCAGTTTTTTCCAAGCACAAGAAGGACATGCAACGGAAAAGCTTTTCTCGTCGCAATTCAGCATGCCAAAGCGTTCGCTGTTGCTGAACGAACATATGGCCAAGTGGGCCGAGCTCCACAAGATACCCGGATCTGCCATGAAGGACGTCGTGCTTCGGCTGTGTCCGACTGAGCCAATTCCGAATAGTTATTTCGATTTGGTGCAGCGACTTGTTGATGCGGTGCCGCGTATCGACGCTGTTAAGCGGTCAACATGCATAGAAGGTGCACGGATGGCCCTTTCCCGCGTCAAGACGTTCTGGGCGAATTTGAAGGCCACCATATTGCAGAGAAAAGTCCACCCAAGGGCAAGGACCATCACGCGCCGGAGCATTATTTCGAGGATGTCCTAGAGGGTGCCCGCTTGATAGAGGGTCAGTGCTCAAAACATATTATGTTCAAGTGAAGTGTACTGAAATTGTAAAAACAACATTATGACATATTAGGGCTATGTTTTTTATACTTTTTGCCTAGAAAGTTTTGGTGCCTCCTGTGCGGCCGTTTATTGTATAATCTGAAAGTTTACCAGTCGTCGGCTTCAGCCCCCTCACATACAATGCGGGGGTGTTTGGAAAAGCAATTGATGACTCTTGACCCAACGTCTTGGTCCATTAAGGAGGTGTCAATGCGGCGAACCAGGCAATCAGACTATAGGGCTTTACCACTTTCACTTAGCCATAAGAGTTTCACGGTGGGTCTACGATATAACCCTTGGTATGTACACGGTTATTCAAACATGGTGCGTTTACATACATGACCAGAAGAACGGTCCTTCGTGTAATACGAAAGGAATCGCGAAGATCCCAGTGAGTCATTGAGTGGTTGACCAGCTCTCGCCGCATCATGACAGTCAGTTTTCAGCTTTCTCTACTGAGGTGCTCATCCGGACAAACCAGGACACAATCGCAGTAGTTCTCCCTTTACTACCCTAGCCGATAGAGCGGAACGTAAGGTAGTAAGAACAGGAGCCGGGCAACCCAACTATTGACCAAAGACATGATTCAGAGCTGATGCATATAAGGCCAAACTCGTGTCGCCGAAGTGTGCTATAAAGCTGTTTGGACTTGTCGGCAATCCATATGTTGCCATATCGAGCCCCCGGCAATATAAGCCGAGGTGCGAAAGCTGAGAAAAAGGGCACTTTACAAGTTTGAAATAAAGAGTGCAGTCTACAAAAAACATTTGGACCTCCTGTCGCACGTCTATGCTGCCTTGCCTTGGTTAAAGGACTTCTCAACAAATATAGTCACCTGTGGTAAAAGATAAAAAATGGTTAGAAAAAGAAAAAGAATATGAGAATGCGGATAGTGTTATAGGTCTGTCCGCATAGTGCCTCCGCCGGTGACCAGGTTATTTTGATTGTATAACTATGTGCGCGGGATAGGCTTCACGGCTATATGGGGTGGACGGCGGAGGCCGAACTGCTAATCCAGCTCTGGGATTGATTGGTTCTGTCTAATGAAGACCGGCGTCTTGATGGACGATGAAATGTGCAGCTTGATAAGGCCGATTTGTACTTCGGCCACAGTAGCTGTAGATTGCTCCTCTGTACGGAGGGAGCATTCCGTATTTCCATTTATCATAATGGTGCCGCGTGGGCCGGGCATCTTATGCTGGAGATAGGTGTAATGTGGGACCGCGTTGAAGCGAGCAAAAGCGGTACGTCCGAGTAGTGTATGGCTGTTACTACGGAGCGAGACAATATCGACGGTCAAGCCTTCACTTCTAAAGTTGTTCAGCGAGCCAAAAACGACTTGCAATGTGATCGAGCCCGTGCAGTGAGCTTCTACGCCGGATACTGTTCCCTTAAAGGTAGTTGTTGTGGGCCTGATTCTTGAAGGATAAATGCCCATTTTGCAGACAATGTCTTGGTAGAGTAGATTAAGGCTACTGCTGCTCTCCATAAGGACTTTCGTGAGATGGAACCCATCAATAATTGGATCGAGGATGAGAGCTGCCAGACCTTCGTGAAGGATACTGGCTGGGTGGTCTTTGTGATCAAAAGTGATCGGGCGGGCCGCCCATTGGCTTAATTTTGGGGCTGCTGGCTCTATGACGCCGGTGTCCCGTAGCGCGTGCTTGCAACCCACTATAGGGGTGTGCGTCACGTATACCATGTTCACTGTCTTAACTTCGGGGGGAGTTGCTTCTCACCCCTGGTGAGGGAGTCCAGGATTAGGGGGTGTCCGGATGGCCGGACTATGACCTTTGGCCGGACTCCCGGACTATGAAGATACAAGATTGAAGACTCTGTCCCGTGTCCGGATGGGACTTTCCTTGGCGTGGAAGGCAAGCTTGGCGATACGATATGAAGATCTCCTCCCATTGTAACCGACTCTGTGTAACCTTAGCCCTCTCCAGTGTCTATATAAACCGGAGAGGTTTAGTCCATAGGACGAACAACAATCATACCATAGGCTAGATTCTAGGGTTTAGCCACTCCGATCTCGTGGTAGATCTACTCTTGTACTACCCATATCATTAATATTAATCAAGCAGGAGTAGGGTTTTACCTCCATCGAGAGGGCCCGAACCTGGGTAAAAACATCGTGTCCCTTGTCTCCTGTTACCATCCGCCTAGACGCACAGTTCGGGACCCCCTACCCGAGATCCGCCGGTTTTGACACCGACATTGGTGCTTTCATTGAGAGTTCCTCTGTGTCGTCGCCTTTTAGGCCTGATGGCTTCTTCGCTCATCAATCGCGATGCGGTCCGGGATGAGACTTTTCTCCCCGGACAGATCTTCGTATTCGGCGGCTTCGCACTGTGGGCTGACACGTTTAGCCATTTGGAGCAGATCGAGAGCTACGCCCCTGGCCATCAGGTCAGGTTTGGAAGCTTGAACTACACGACCGACATCCGCGGGGACTTTATCTTCGACGGATTCGAGCCACAACCGGGCGCGCCGCACTGTCATGATGGGCACGATTTAGCTCTGTCATCGGACAGCGCCCAGAGCGTCGCTCCGGTGTCCGCTCCGACCATTAACTCGGAGCCCACTACACCAGTCGGGGACGGACGGTTAGACGCCACCCCAGAAACAGCAATCTCCACGGCGATAGAGCCGAATACCAGCTTAGTCCCTCGCAAGGCCCGTGACTCCAAGGTGCCGGACTCCGATCCGGACTCCGTAAACCCCGCACCTCTTCCGATTTAGCCCGATTGGGCTCCGGTCATGGAGTTCACCGCCGCGGATGTCTTTCAGCACACACCTTTCGGTAACATCCTGAATTCGTTACAGTCCCTCTCTTTGTCAGGAGAGCCTTGCCGGACTATGGCCAACACGGTTGGGATACGGATGACGATGAAATTCATAGCCCACCCACCACCCACTTTGTAGCCACTGTCAACGATTTAACCGACATGCTCGACTTCGACTCCGAAGACATCGACGGCATGGACGCCGATGAAGGAGACGGTTAAGAACCAGTGCCTATAGGGAACTGGAAAGCCACCTCGTCATATGACATATACATGGTGGACACCCCTAAAGCAGGGGATGGCGAGGAGAAAACGGAGGATGACCCCTCCAAGAAGCAACCCAAGCGCCGATGTCAGCAGCGCCGCTCTAAGTCCCGCCAAAGCAAAAACGGCGATTCCGGCACCGGAGATAACAATACACCGGACAGTGCCGAAGACAACCCCCTCCAGCAGGATTCAGTGTAGGAGAACAAAGGAGCCAGCCCTCGTGAGAGAGCGGCCGACAGAGAGGATGAGGACGACAATTACATGCCTCCCTCTGAAGACGAGGCAAGCCTCGACGATGATGAATTCGTCGTGCCAGAGGATCCCGTCGAGCAAGAGCGTTTCAAACGCAGACTCATAGCCACGGCAAGCAACCTCAAGAAGAAACAGCAACAGCTTAGAGCTGACCAAGACTTGCTAGCCGACAGGTGGACCGAAGTCCTGGCGGCCGAAGAGTATAAACTAGAACGCCCATCCAAGAGCTACCCGAAGCGCAGGCTGCTTCCCCAACTTGAGGAGGAAGCAACTAAACCTACATCACCAGCGTACGATGCGCCCGATCGGCCACCCCATGGCCGCGATAGAGAGGCCTTCAGGCCCTCGACCCAAGCCGCACCCCGACACCGCTCAAAACATACCAGAGTACGGGGAGACGCAACAGACCTACGAGACATCTTGGAGAATAAGGCAAGGCAAACAAGATCGATCTACGGATCGCATGGGCGCCCCGCTTCACGTGACGCTAGCCGTCACGCGAGACATAATAAGTATGGCCCGGCCGAATACAACAGACCAAGCTCGTCCGAGCTGCGTCGCGATATAGCTCAGTACAGGGGCGCCGCACACCCACTATGCTTCACAGACGAAGTAATGGATCATCAAATCCCCGACGGCTTCAAACCCATAAACATCGAATCATACGATGGCACAACAGATCCTGCGGTATGGATCGAGGATTATCTCCTTCACATCCACATTGCCCGTGGCGATGATCTACACGCCATCAAATACCTCCCGCTCAAGCTTAAAGGACCAGCACGCCATTGACTTAATAGCCTGCCACCAGAGTCAATCAGTTGTTGGGAGGACCTGGAATCCACATTCCTTGACAACTTCCAGGGCACATATGTGCGACCACCAGACGCCGATGACCTAAGCCACATAATCCAGCAACCAGAGGAATCGGCCAGACAATTCTGGACACGGTTCCTGATAAAGAAAAACCAAATAGTCGATTGTCCGGAAGCCGAGGCCCTCGCAGCCTTCAGGCACAACATCCGAGACGAATGGCTTGCCTGTCACCTAGGACATGAAAATTTGAAGTCTATGGCAGCCCTCACGACACTCATGACTCGCTTCTGCGCGGGAGAAGACAGCTGGCTAGCTCGTAGCAATAACATAAGCAAGATCCCCGGCAATTCGGATACCAAGGATAACAACGGCAGCTCACGCCGCAACAAGCATAAGCGCCGCATTAATGGTGACAATACTGAAGATACGACAGTCAATGCCGGATTCAGAGGCTCTAAACCGGGTCAGCGGAAGAAGCCATTCAAACGAAACCCTCAGGGCCCATCCAGCTTAGACCGGATACTTGATCGCTCGTGCCAGATACACGGCACCCCCGAACAGCCAGCCAATCACACCCACAGGGATTGTTGGGTGTTCAAGAAGGCAGGCAAGATAAGCGCCAAGACCAGAGACAAGGGGCTACATAGCGATGACGAGGAGGGGCCCCGGCCGCCGAACAACAAAGGACAGAAGGGATTTCCCACGCAAGTTCGGACGGTGAATATGATATATGCAACCCACATCCCCAAAAGGGAGCGGAAGCATGCTCTCAAGGACGTCTATGCGCTGTAGCCAGTCGCCCCAAAGTTCAACCCATGGTCCTCCTGCCCGATCACTTTCGATCGACGGGACCACCCCATCAGCATCCGTCACGGCGGATTCGCCGCACTGGTCCTAGACCCAATAATTGATGGATTTCACCTTACCAGAGTCCTAATGGACGGCGGCAGTAGCCTGAACCTGCTTTACCAGGACACAGTGCGAAAAATGGGCATCAATCCTTCAAGGATTAAACCCACAAAGACAACCTTCAAAGGTGTCATACCAGGGGTAGAAGCCAGCTGTACAGGCTCGGTCACAGTCGAGGTGGTCTTCGGATCATCGGATAACTTCCGGAGCGAGGAGTTAATCTTCGACACAGTCCCATTCCGCAGTGGCTATCACGCCCTGCTCGGACGAACCGCATTTGCAAAGTTCAATGCAGTGCCGCACTACGCATATCTTAAGCTCAAGATGCCAGGACCTCGTGGAGTCATCACGATAAATGGAAACACCGAACGCTCTCTCCGAACGGAGGAGCACACGGCGGCCCTGGCGGCGGAAGTACAGAGTAGCCTCTCAAGGCAGTTCTCCAATCCAGGCGCCAAATGTCCGGACAACGTCAAGCGAGCCCGAAGTAACCTACAACAAATCCAGCTGGCACGTTTCGAGCAAGCATAGCAGTGCGGCCCCGACCCCAGCCCCCACCAAACGGCAATGCTGGTACCACGCGTACATAATTATGCCTTAGAGATACCATGGGTATAAGGGGAGGGGCACAACAACGGCACGCCCAGAATGCGGCTTAACCGCACTAGGGGGCTCCCTATTTCGCCATTTCCCTTTCTTCACACACTTTTAGGACCCAACTATTCGGAAGGTCTGTCCGGCAATACTATCGCCGAACCAACGATGCAATAGCCAGGGAGGAAGCAAGCTACGTCAGAAGTCAAGGTGGTCTCTATAACGAGTTTAATACCTATTTCTCTTACAATCCTGCAGCTTGCCCCTGAAGGGGTATATGTCAAATACTCCCATCTCTTGCTTACCGCACTCTTCGTATCGTTCTGCTTTCGCAGCAGCCCCTTTTTTTAATGAACAATATATAGCTCTTACCTATTATTGTACTTATATATTTTTATATATGCAAATATGTTCAGTCATGACACTATGCAACCGTACACTTTGGTACGGATAATACACCAGGGGCTTACAACACCCCATAACATGGTGTGAGAAGACCGAACACTCTAACAAGTGTGGCACCCCGAACTTATAGCACTATATGCATCGGCTTCGAATCATGTCTTTGGTCAATAGTTGGGTTTGCCCGGCTCCCATGTTTTGGTACCTTACGTTCCGCATTGTTGGCTAAGGTAGCGCTGGGAGAACTACTGCGATTGTGCCCCAGTTGAGCTGGGTTAACACCTCAGTAGAGAAAGTTAAAACTGACTGTCATGATAGTGCGAGAGACCGGTCGCTGTTCGCGAGGTTTTTTCGAGTCCTTAAAGACTTATGCCGCTTCAAGCGAAGAACCGGACTTATCCGGCCTAGGCGTGGATAGCGCCCCGAACTCGGTCTTCCGAACACTAGGGGCTTCGCCGAAATTTAAAATTATAGAATTCTATGGCTAAGTGAGAGTGATAAAGCATTATAAGTCCGACGACCTGGTTCGTTGTGCTGAACGCCTCCCTAGACGGACCCAAGAATGGGAACAAGAGCGCTCAGGTTTATCCCGAACACCCCAATACTCGTGGCATGGGGGTCGAAGCCGACGACTTGCATCTCTCAGATTTGATAAATGGCCGCACAAAAGGTAATATTTTAAATTAACAAGTGTTGCTTAACGCATATGAACAAAGCTTCAGCGTACAGGATAACAAATGCGAGTTTACTCAAAAATTACATCTTTGGAACACTCATCCGCTATGCGGCGGGAACCCTTCAGAGCGCCATTATAATACATCTCGGGCGTACGATACTCCTTGCCCGGTGGTGGCGCGTCCGTCAACAGCCTCTCCGCGTCTAGTTTGCCCCAATGCACCTTAGCACGGGCAAGGGCCCGACGGGCACCTTCAATGCAAACGGAGCGCTTGACGACCTCAATCCACGGACACGCGTCCACCATCCGCCGCACCAGACCGAAGTAGCTCCCAGGCATGACTTCTCCAGGCCACAACCGAGCTATAAGGCCCTTCATGGCCTGTTCGGCCACCTTGTGGAGCTCAACCAGCTGCTTCAGTTGGTCGCTCAGGGGCACCGGATGTTCGGCCTCAGCATACTGAGACCAGAACACTTTTTCCGTCGAGCTCCCCTCTTCGGCTCGGTAGTATGCGGCGGCATCAGACACACTACGGGGCAGATCAGCGAACGCTCCTGGAGAGCTCCGGATTCGGGTAAGTAGCAGATAATTAACTTTTATATTTTTGCTTTGCATAAAGAATGCCTTACCCGCCGCTATCTTCTTCATCGCCTTGATCTCTTGAAGGGCCTTCTGGGCTTCGGCCTTAGCGGTCTTGGCACTCTCAAGAGCCAAGGCAAGCTCGAACTCTCGAGTCTTCGAGTCACGCTCCAAACCCTCGTGTTTTTCCACGAGAGCCTGGAGCTCTTGCCACACCACCGCCACCCGCGCCTCCTACTTCTCTCGCTCGACGCGCTCCACGGCCGCACTCTTTTTGGCCTTGGAGACCGCCTCTTTCAGGGTCGCCACCTCGATCGTGGCTCCTGCAACATTAACGTTGGTCCTGTTATTATTATTATGCAACCAAGTATTTCTATATACATTTACAGGAGGTACTACGTACCCTCTTTATCCTCGAGCTGCTTCTTGGCACGGCCGAGCTTGCTCTCGGACCGCTCGAGGCTTTCCTTCAAGGCATTGACCTCCGCAGTCAGTGTGGCAGAGGTCAGCAGCGCATCCTGCATTCCCATATTGACATATTTCTATTAGACTCCTGCGTATATCTTTTAAGATACTCAGTTCGGCTTTTCTTTCCGAACACCAAACTAAGCATCAGGGGCTACTGTCTATGCGGTAACATTATATATATATGTTTTTGAACACATACCTCAAAGCCCGTTAACAGGCTTGTGCAGGCTTCCGCCAGCCCGCTCTTGGCGGACTGAACCTTCTGAATCACCGCACTCATAACAGTGTGATGTTCTTCGTCGATAGAGGCGCCGTTGAGTGCCTCCAGCAAATTGTCCGGCGCCTCCGGGTGGACGGAAATCACCGGCGTTGCGGACTTGCCCTTCTTGTGAAGGCGCCACCTGTCGGGCTCTGGAACCACTGATGGTTCCGGAGCAGTGTCCGGCCCAGGGCGGGACTTAGCCCTCCGGGGCTTTACCCCCTTTGGGCTGGGAGTCCGGAAGGTCGCCTTGCGGCGCTTCCAGGACCACCTCCTCCAGGTTTTGTCCCCTACGGGACTCCACCTCCGCGCCGTCTGTTGGGAGAGGGGAGGAGGCCGTCGGAAGTGAAGCGCTATTCACATCCGACGAATTCAGAGATCCGCTCGACGAATCGCCAGCTGAGCTCTGGGCGGACTGCATGATTAGCTTCGGTGTTAGAAGCTATCAAATAATAAAGGAGTGCAATAATTCATTCGGGTAGCCGGACACTTACGACTTGGCCAGGGGCTTGACCCTGGCTGTCCAGTCCTCCTCGCCGTCTTCGGCGTCGGGGGCATAGTCCGGCAGAGGGGGCTTCCCCTTCTTGGACCCTCTGGCTTCCCTAGTTGGGGCGGCCTTTCTCTTCTTTCCTCCCCCCGCTGGAGGGGGAGAGGCATCTTCTTCTTCCTCCTCCTCATCTTCGGAGGCGGAGGGCGCGTTGGAGCCGTCGGGCAAATCCGACGACACCGGGCGCCGGGAACTCCTTCGGGTCCCCGTGGCCATCTCCTTGGCCTTCTTCTCCGGCACCACATGGGGTGCCGGAATCAGTAGCTTTGCTAAGTGTGCGTCTACTGGGCCTTTGGGCAAAGGGGCCGGACAGTCAAACTGTCCGGATGTCCTCTTCCAATCCTGTCAAAGAAACGGGAGTTTGGATCCCACATAAGGTCACACTATGAAATGCGGATATCCCGTAAGGGACTAAAGGTAAGCTTACTTCGGAGGCTTGATGTTTGGCGCAGAACCCGCGATACTCGGTGACGGGAGGGGAGACCTCGGAGCTTTTGAAAAGCACCTTCCAGGCGTCCTCGTGCTTCGTTTCAAAGAGCCGGGATAGAGTCTGGTGCCGGGCCGGGTCGTACTCCCACAAATTGAAGTCCCGTCATTGACACGGGAGGATCCGGCGGAAGAGCATGACCTGGACCACGTTGACAAGTTTGACCTTCTTGGCCACCAGGTCTCGGACGCAGGTTTGGAGTCCGGTCACCTCTTCCGGAGTGCCCCACGACAGGCCCGTCTCTTTCCAAGATGTGAGCCGGGTGGGGATGCCAGATCGAAATTCAGGGGCCGCTGCCCATTTAGGGTCACGCGGCTCGGTAATATAAAACCACCCAGATTGCCACCCTTTGATGGTTTCCACGAAGGCACCCTTGAGCCAGGTGACGTTGGCTATCTTGCCCACCATGGCACCTCCGCATTCCGGCTATCGGCCTTGCACGACCTTCGGCTTGACGCTGAAGATCTTCAGCCATAGGCCAAAGTGGGGCTGGATGCGAAGAAGGCCTCGCACACGATGATAAACGCCGAGATATTGAGGATGAAGTTCGGGGCCAAGTCGTGGAAGTCCAGGCCGTAGTAGAACATGAGCCCCCGGAAGAACGGGTGAAGAGGAAAACCCAGTTCGCAGAGGAAATGGGGAAGAAAAACAACCCTCTCATGGGGCCTGGGGGTGGGAGTGAGTTGCCCCGCATCTGGGAGCCGGTGCGTGATGTCGTTAGACAAGTATCCGGCCTCCCTCAGGTTTTTGATTTGTCCCTCCGTGACCGAGGAGGCCATCCATCTACCTCCCGCTCCTGACATGGTTGGAGAAGGTTGAGGTGGGAAGTGCGGGCTTGGGCGCTGGAGCTCGAGCGCGGGGGGACGGATAAGCAGAGGAGGAAGAGGGCGTGAATGGAAAGGGCGGATTCTTATCCCCTTATATGGGCGGCCGAAACTATGAGCCCCCCACCGTCCTAATAAAACTCGCTTATCCCCCAAGTGCCACGGTTAATGGCGCTGTTGGTTTACCCACACCCGTATTGATGAGAATCCCGGAATAAGGGGACACGATCTCTGCTTTGACAAGACATGCCAAGGAAACCGCCTCGCTAAACGCACTGAGGTGGAACAATAAAACAAATAAAGAGCCTAGCAGTGGCATGATGTCACACCACGAAATACGTCAGCAGATCCGATTAATACAAATATTATTCTCTCTACGAAGGAATGTGGAACTTATTTTGCAGAGCCGGACACTACCTTGGTGTTCAACATCTTCTATGAAATATTCAGAGGAGGAACCTCCCTTGCAATGCCGAAGACAACTTGCGCGCCGGACTCGTTGTCATTGAACCTGGTTCAGGGGCTACTGAGGGAGTCCTGGATTAGGGGGTGTCCGAATGGCCGGACTATGACCTTTGGCCGGACTCCCGGACTATGAAGATACAAGATTGAAGACTCTGTCCCGTGTCTGGATGGGACTTTCCTTGGCGTGGAAGGCAAGCTTGGCGATACGATATGAAGATCTCCTCCCATTGTAACCGACTCTGTGTAACCCTAGCCCTCTCCGGTGTCTATATAAACTGGGGAGGTTTAGTCCGTAGGACGAACAACAATCATACCATAGGCTAGATTCTAGGGTTTAGCCACTCCGATCTCATGGTAGATCTACTCTTGTACTACCCATATCATCAATATTAATGAAGCAGGAGTAGGGTTTTTCCTCCATCGAGAGGGCCCGAACTTGGGTAAAAACATCGTGTCCCTTGTCTCCTATTACCATCCGCCTAGACGCATAGTTTGGGACCCCCTACCCGAGATCCGCCGGTTTTGACACCGACACTTGGTGTTTGGTTGGCGAGTCTCTTCGTCATTGTTGTCATTGGGTGGCCCCTTCACCTTGTGTTCGACATTAAGCTTGCTGACTGGTTTAAAAACCCAATAGCTCTTGTTGGTGTGATTGGCTGGTTTAACGGGGGTGCCATGAATCTGGCAGGGCCGATCCAGTATCTTGTCTAAATTGGATGGTCCGTCTCTGTTTGCCTTGAATGGCTTTTTCTGTTGACTGGGTTTGGAACCACTGAATTCGGTGTTAACCGCCATGTCTTGCGTTCCTTCAGTGTTATTGCGATGTTTGTGTTTATTGTGTCATGGCTTGTCGTTGCCATCTCGAACTTCGGAAGTACCCAGATCATCGGTGATGTTGCTTCTACGAGCGAGCCAGTCGTCTTCTCCGGCGCAAATACGGGTCATCAGAGTGGTAAGGGCAGCCATGGATCTTGGTTTTCTTGACCGAGGTGGCGGACGAGCCACTCATCTCGGACACTATGTTTAAAGGCCGCGAGGGCTTCAGTGTCCGGACATTCAACAATTTGGTTCTTTTTGATCAAGAACCTAGTCCAGAGCTTCCTGGCGGACTCCCCGGGCTGCTGGATAATGTGACTTAGGTCATCGGCGTCCGAAGGCCGAATATATGTAGCTTGGAAGTTATTGCAGAAGGCGTCTTCCAAGTCTTCCCAGCTACCGATGGAGTTCTCAGGGAGGCTGTTCAGCCAGTGTCGCGCTAGCCCCTTTTGTTTTAATGGGAGGTATTGGATGGCGTGGATGTCATCACCACAGGACAGGTGGATATGGAGGAGGAAATCTTCAATCCATACTGCGGGGTCTGTTGTTCCATCGTATGATTCGATATTCATGGGTTTAAACCCTTCCAGGAATTCGTGTTCCATTACTTCATCAGTGAAGCAAAGGGGGTGTGCGGTGCCTTTATGTCAGGCCACGTCATGACGTAGCTCAGATGGAGTCCGTCTGTGGTGCTTGGTCCGGGCGTTATTGTGTTTGTCACGTCCATCTAGATGGCCATCGTTGCGCGTCCGAGCACGTCCCCGTGATCTGTAGATCGATCTGGTCTGACCTGCTTTGTTGTCTAGGTCCTGTCGCAAGTCATATGTATGATCCCGAGCTGTTATTTCTCTGCCCTTACTGCGAGGTATGGGCTGGTGTTCGGCTTGAGTTGCCACTTTGTCCCAGCCACGTGGTAGTCGGTCAGCCGCATTATGCGCTGGTAGGACGGACTCCAGCACCTCTTCATCGAATTGGGATAACAATTTGCGCTTCGGGTAACTTTTGGTTGGGCGCTTGAGGCCGTATTCTTCGGCTGCTAGGACATTAGTCCATCTATCATTGAGCAGATCTTGATCATCTTGAAGCTATTGTTGCTTCTTTTTGAGGCTCCTTGAAGTGGCTATTAGCCGGCTCTTAAAGTGCTCCTGATCGACGGGCTCCTCAGGGATGATAAAGTCTTTGTTGCCGAGGCTCGCCTCGTCCTCGGAGAGCGGAAGGTAGTCACTATCCTCCGAGTCTTCGTTCATGGTCTGTTCATCAGGGCTAGCTCGCCGATCTTCCCGTTCATCCTGTTCAGAGGTTGGGTCGACGGGGTCTTCGTTGTCTTCGGCATCATCCGGAGTGTTATTTTCTCTTGTGCCAGTATTGTTGTTTTTTCCATGGCGTGGTTTAGAGCAGCCAAATCGTAAGTAGGAGGCACAATTCTTTGGAAGATTAAGTCTCCTTGGATATCAGCGACATAATCCAGATCGCCAAAATTAATCTGGTGACCCGGGGCATAGCTATCGACCTGCTCTAGATGGCCAAGCTAGTTGGCCTGCAGTGCGAAGCCGCCGAATACGAAGATCTGTCTGGGGAGGAAAGCCTCCCCCTGGACTGTATTGTTGTAGATGATTGACAGGGCCATCAAACCTTTTGGTGACGATGCAGCGGAACTCTCAATGAAAGCACCAATGTCGGTGTCAAAACCGGCGGATCTCGGGTAGGGGGTCCCAAGTTGTGCATCTAAGGTTGATGGTAATAGGAGGTGGGGGACACGATGTTTACCTAGGTTCGGGCCCTCTCTATGGAGTTAATACCCTACTTCCTTCTTGATTGATCTTGATGAATATGAGTACTACAAGAGTTGATCTACCACGAGATCGTAATGGCTAAAACCTTAGAAGTCTAGCATGTATGATTATGATTACCCCTACGGACTAAACCCTCCGGTTTATATAAACACTGGAGGGGGCTAGGGTTGTACAAAGTTGGTTACAGAGAAAGGAATCTTCATATCCGGGCGCCAAGCTTGCCTTCCACGCCAAGGAGAGTCCCATCCGGACACGGGAGAGTCTTCTGTCTTGTATCTTCATAGCCCAACAGTCCGGCCCATGCTACATAGTCTAGCCGTCTGAGGAACCCTTAATCCAGGACTCCGTCAATCAGAACCACTCGTCCAGCTTGGCTCAGTCCTTGCCATTGGAAAGGAACTTGCCCGTGAAAAGGCCTCTGATTGGGCCATGGTGACTGCCAAGGATCTGGGAGAACGGATCCAAGCTTTTGCGATAGCCATGGCAGAGCTCGTGGGCGTTGAGGAGGTCGACAAGGGTGAGGAGCCGTAGGGGGCGCCACCGCCGGGAAACGGTGGCTGTCCTCGCCCCATATTTGATTGGGAGGAGATATATGATGACTCTCAACATATCATCGGGGAGGTTGCTGATGAAGTCTAGGCCTGCTGGATTCTCTTGCAGTTCTTTTTTGACTCGCCTCCGCTTGTTGGCAGCCTCGTTCTCCACCTCGTCGGCGGCGACGGAAACCTCTGTCTCCATATTCACACCATGCTCCGGTGCACTTTGAGGACTGAGAGCGGCGTCAAGGATGCGGGTGGAGCGAGAGGATTGTGTGTGTGGGATGGGGGGTTTGGCCGCTCGGGCGCACCATTAATACAGACCAGTGGGAGCGAGGCGGGTGGCGGTCAAAGGCTGTCTTGCTTCCCGGTGAGCCTGTGTGGTGGACTTTTGGCATTCCTGTACTGTCATTTCACGGAGCGAGGCGGACACGCCATTAATATGGAGGAGTGGGAGCAAGGTGGGCGGCGGTCAAAGGGCTGGCTCGCCTCCTGATGAGCCTGCCCGGCGGACTGCTGGTACGCCTATTGTCATTTCACACAGCTGCTAGCGCGCCTCGTACGGTGAGTGTGTAGCGAACACGCGCATGAATTAGATAGTGGTAGTGATTTTAGTTGCAAAAATTAGATAGTGCTAGTGATTTTTAGCTGCATATTTTGACAAATCGAAGTGTCTCTTGGCTTAGTGCCGAGTCTGGCTTTAATTTGCATACCGTATTCAATCTGAACCGTTTGCATTGAAGAGATGCACAAATCATGCGTTGAACAACTCGCATGCTTCCCGGTCAGCCTCTCAGTCAGCCTGCGCACTGGACTGTGCTCGCACGCCTCCCATTCAGTCAAGGAGCTGTCTGCACGACACCTCCTATAGACATTAAAACAAAGACACGTGGCGTCACATAAATGGTTAATAGAACGCACACGATTTGAATTATACAAATGTTTGAGATATTAAAGTGGCAGCTATTTGTTTCGAATGCCTTTGTTGGCTGTTATTCGAGTGCGCCTTCTCTCAGAATGGACACCAAAAACACCACATCATGTCGGGTGCCATTCCATGATAGCATGCCAAGTTTCATGAATTTCAACGAGTTTTGGATTTACTAGAATTTGAAAACAAAGTATCTCAATGTTTTGCCAGCAATCAACGGTGCCCTGGTGTTTGAAATTCATTCCCATTTCTCGCATGGGACCTAAGCATGCACCCAAGGACACAGACTTGATTTTCCAACCCAATTTATATGCTCTGGAGCATGTGCATGTAGTTCAAATTTGAATTATGCACATAAATGCATCAAAAACTCAATTAATGCAAAAAAGGTCCAAACGAACCCCGAAAAATCCCAAAAATTGACACAACACTCCTGTTATTCTCTGTTGACACTAGAAATTTTTTGAAACCAGTAAGAGGCAGTGGATATCATTTCGTCCCCAAAGGTGGGACGTTCCCTACTGAAACCACCAGGCTTGTTGTGAGAAGCTCTGGTTTGTGACAAGCATATCCCAAACCTGCCCCAAATGCGACAAAAAATTTACCACGACATGTTGATGCCGCTCCATGATAGCATGCCAAGTTTCATGAATTTCAGACGAGTTTTGGATTTACTAGAATTTAAAAACAAGGAATCTCAATGTCTGCGGCCGAGTGACGGTGGCATGGTGTTTGACATTCATTCCCATTTCTTGCATGGGACCTAATTAAGCATGCAACCAAGGACACATATTTGAATTTTCAACCAATTTATATGCATTAGAGCATGTGCCTTTAGTTCACATTTGAATTATGCACATGAATGCATAGAAACTCAGTTAATGTATAAAAATGTCCAAGCAAACCCCCAAAAATCCCAAAAATTGACACAACACTCATGTTGTTCTATGTTGACACTAGGAAAAAATTGAAATCAAGAAGAGGCAATGGATATTGTTTCGTCCAGAAAGGTGAAACGTTCCCTACCGAAACCATTGGGCTTGTTGTGAGAAGCTCTGGTTTTTGAGAAACATATCCCCAAACCTGCCCCAAATGGGACAAAAAATAACACCGACATGTTGATGCTGCTCCATGACAGCATGCAAAGTTTCATGAATTTTAGACGAGCTTTGGATTTACTAGAATTTAAAAACCAGGCATCTCAATGTTTGCGGCCAAGTGACGGTGGCAGGGTGTTTGACATTCATTCTCATTTCTTGCATGGGACCTAAGCATGCAACCAAGGACATATATTTGAATTTTCAACTAATTTATATGCATTAGGGCATGTGCATGTAGTTCAAATTTGAATTATGCACATGAATGCATAGAAAACTCAGTTAATGTACAAAAATGTCCAAGCGAACCCTGAAAAATCCCAAAAATTGACACAACAGTACCGTTGTTCTATGTAGACACTAGGAAAAAAATTGAAATTGAGAAGAGGCAACGGATATCGTTTTCTCCAGAAAGGTGAACATTCCCTACCAAAACCATCACACTTGTTGTGAGAAGCTCTGGTTTATGAGAAGCTTATACCCAAACCTGCCCCAAATGGGACAAAAAATTTACCACGACATGTTGATGCCGCTCCATGATAGCATGCCAAGTTTCATGAATTTCAGACGAATTTTGGATTTACTAGAATTACAAAAGCAAGTACGTCGACGTTTGCCTGGGAGCCACGGTGCCGTGGTCTTCAAAATTCATCCCCATTTCTTGCATGGGACATAAGCATAAACCTATGGACACATATATGATTTTACAACCCATATTGGTGCACCGGAGCATGTACATGTACTTTAATTTTGAATTGTGCACCTGAAATGGCTAGAAAACCAATTTAATGTATAAAATGTCCAAACGATCCCTGAATAATTCCAATTCTTTTACGACACACATATAGTTGCATGTTCACTGTAGACAAAAGGTCTAGCAATTCAAGCACCGTCCATTGCCGCTATGACCCCATTATGTAATTCAAATCAAGAAGAAAAATCAAGTAGATCCCACACAGTTTATTATAACCAACCGTGTGAGATGCAACACAAAATATCTTGGAGCACCATTGGAGTATAGTACACATACGCCTTACACGAGAAGGTGCGACGGCTATAGTCCATAGCCCACTCTGAATAAGGGACCGTGTCTGATGACACTTTGCGCCAGTTTTTTCGCTAAAGCGATTCCAAAATTTTGGCTTCCGTGGAAATATCTACCTCCCCGCCCCTCCCCTTACCAAAAGCCACATTTCCCCTGTTTCCGCCTTCCTTTCCAAGTTGAAACCTTCACTCCTTACTTGCAGCGTCGCCTCCTCGCCGGCGACCCTCCTTCATGCTGCTCGGCCTTGCCTATCTAGGCAGGTAATCCACACTCGACCCCCATCCTCCTCCTCCTTCCAAATCCCACATTCCCCGACTACCGGCGCGAGCGTGACACCTTCCTCCCAAATCACTGACCCCACCACCAAATAAGCGCTGCCCTAAGCCCTGGTGCACATAGTATTGCCAGGATCTCAAGGAGCATTTGGCAGCGGAGAAGCAAATCGCGGCCACACGCGTGGATGAGGTTGCGATGGCTGCCATTCGTGCCGACCCCCAGATCTTGGAGGAGCACCTCGCCGTCAAGGTCACCGTCGACGCCTCGCGCGTTGATGCCGCTGCGCGGTTGGCTCCTTTAAACGACAATTCGTGGCGTTTTCTCGAGGTCACCGTCGGTGCCTTCGACGAAGACTACGGGGTGTTTTCTCAGCATGCACATGCTTACCTCATCTCGAGAACCAGCAGGTTGGTGCCCGGAGCGGCTCAGGCAACTCACCACTATGAAGAGGGCACCCATAATGCGGAGGCCTCGCCCTCTTCCGTGTCCAAGGAGCCAATCGTCATCGATATCTCGACAATGAGAAGCTTGTCTTATTAGCTCACTATAAGGACCCATGTTCAGTTTGCTAGCTACTGCCTTTCCTTCACAAATTCTAGTGAATTGTGCTATCTACTTTTACCATGCAATCTTCTGATCTAGTGTATATGTTCTATATGTCGTGCAATGTGGTGTTCAGTTAACGGTTTGGTTCAATTCTGCAAATGTGATGTTCAATTCTTTAGGGTGCAATTTTCCAAGTTGTCAAGCATGCTTTGTTTGGTTAACTATCTGATCTTTTGTTAGGAGTATGTTATATTGTGCAATGTGGTGCTCAGTTAATGTTTGGTTCATTTGTTGTGGTGTTTAGTTAACTGTTTAGTTCAATTCTGTAATGAATGTTCAATTGTTGTGTGTGCATTCTGTTATTGTATACCATGTGAGAAATAAATCGAATTTGGCTATACTAAATACATGAGAAACAAATACAATTGCTATATTTCCAAGTTGTTAAGCATGCTTGGTTTGGTTAACTGTTTGATCTTCTATTAGGAGTATGTTATATTGTGCAATGTGGTGCTCAGTTAACATTTGGTTCATTTGTTGTGGTGTTTAGTTAACTGCTTGGTTCAATTCTGCAGTGCGGTATTCAATTGTTGTGGCTGCATTCTGTTATTGTATACCATGTGAGGAATAAATCGAATTTGGCTACACTTAATACATGAGAAACATATACAAGTGCTATATTTCCTAGTTTTTAATCATGCTTGGTTTGGATAAATGGGTTTTCCATGTAGCTTGAATTAATCTGATGAAACTACAATGTGCTTATTTTTCATCAACATATTTTCTATACCACTATATAGTATGCCAATAGCTTCAAATATTAGTAGTTGGATATGCCCATCCAACGGTCAAGAGATGGCAAATCCGAGCATTATCATCCATTGGATATAGTTTTTAACTCATAGGATACTGCCATGTGGCCTTTTAATTGAAAACCCAACTCGACCATCTCATGTGTTCTAGAAGTATCTATCCACATGCTTATCCGATACTCTAATAAAAAGAGTCTAGAACAATCTGGATTCTAGAGAGGTAAGAACCGAGTTGGGTCTTGTCCAGTATGATTCTAGAAAAGGAAGTACATATTCAAATGTATTTTTCCATGATTTTTATATGTATTTAAATGACGTGCAAAGCACGTACAATTTACTAGTACTGATAGCATGCGAACTCTTACTTAATTTGAAGACTAACTACCTTATATGTGTTGTAGGGAAACAATGGGAAGCACTGAGGTTCACAAGATGGTACTAACTATTATACCTTGCCTTTTTTTATTCCTTTGCCCCATTTCCAATATAGATAACATATTTATGCACAACCTTGTTTTCAGACCTTTCCAAAGCAGTTCACTGATGATTACCTCTCAAACCACCTCTATGGTCAGGAGGCGAGGAAAGTTTTCATTCAACACCCACGGTTAAATATTGAAGTGTTCCTGAAGAGGACAAAGGATGGACGGTCAATCATCCATAGGCACTAGCCTAAATTTGCGAAGACCTTCAACATGAATGAAGGCTCAATATTCGCCTTCCGCTTCAGCAATTTTCCAGATGAGATGCATCTGTCTATGTACCGTCTATGAAGCTAATTTCGAAAGGTTCTAGATGTTGCATGTGAAACTTGGTGCTGGTGCAGTTGTGTAATGGGGTAGCTGAGTGCTGAAGCTATATCATGTTGTACTCAGATGTATTTCAATTATGAAATCCTGCTTCCTTAATATATAAATGAAATATATTATGTGCTTAATATGAATGTCAATTAGATTAATAAATGGATTATTAATAATAGAACAATTATCCTTCTAACTGGGTTTTCCTATTGCAAACGGTTATTGAGAAAACACCGTGGGCGATGACCTCAGGCAACGCACACAGTTTCTAGGAATAAACCGTGTTGGATCAATGAACAATCACCCATGACATTCTCTTGAAAATTGTTTGCGTTACGCCACCTTGCGCAAACATTTTCCTTAGAGTGACTGTGTGGGATGTATATACGAACGAAAACGTTTTGCGGGGACTGACTGTGTGGGATGTACTTATGACCGGAAATGATTTCACCTATATAATTGTATTTTTTAGCACTACTGTACGTATAACCATATTTGGTCGCTTGCCGGTCACACATGGCTCATTTTGCCGAGCGTGTGTGCTAGGAGGGCATATCCCCGATGGTTTCTGGGTCGTGTGGGAAGGACCCCCCCTATCACAGTCACTCACTAGGTGACGGTTCCGAATGCCATCGTGGAAAGGGGTTAAAAACCGTTTGTATAGCACCTCGCTGTACTACTACTTGCATACCTTACTAGCGCTAGTCGGATCGAGAAAACCCTCGGGTTGTATCATATACACATCCTCGGTTAAATTTCCGTGAAGGAAAGCCGTCTTGACATCCATCTGCCATATCTCGTAATCGAAATATGCAGCTATAGCTAGTACAATCCTCACCGACTTCAGCATCGCTACGGGCGAGTAAGTCTCGTCGTAGTAAATTCCTTGAACTTGTCCATAACCTTTAGTGACAAGTCAAGCTTTGTGGATCTGAACATTTCCATCCACATCATTTTTCTTCTTAAAGACCCATTTGCAACCAATGGTCGTTACGCCAGGCGGTGGATCAACCAAGTCCCTGACTTGATTCTCATCCATGGACTTTAACTCGGATCTCATGGCCTCCAGCCATGCCTCGGAATCTGGGCTCACCATCGCTTCCACATACGTGGCCGGCTCATCGCTTTCTAGCAACAATACATCACGCACTCTGAGCAATCTTTCCAACCTTCATGGTCCCGGTGCCCCTTCTAGTATGGGTTCCCTGACTAACTCCGATATGATATCATTAGCAGCCGAGCCGTCCCCGAGTGGTCCTAATTTTTTTTGAGTCGGACCGTCCTCCCACTGGCCTCCCGACTGAAAAACTCTTTCTCAAGGAAAACCTTGTTCCAAGCAACAAACAATTTGTTCTCTTCCCAGTTGTAGAATCTATATCCCAAGGTTTCCCTCGGATATCCCACAAATATACATTTATCCAACTTAGGTGTAGACTTGTCTGACATAAGTCGCTTGAAAAATGCTTCACAACCCCAAATCTTTAGCAAAGACAATCTAGGAGTCTTCGCGGTCCACATCTCATGTGGTGTCTTGTCTACGAATTTTCATGGTACCCTGTTAAGTGTGAAAGTTGTAGTTTCTAGGGCGTATCCCCAGAATGACAAGGTAAATCCGATTTGCTCATCATTGAACAAACCATGTCCAAAAAGCTCCTCTTCCTCCATTCCGACACGCCATTTCTTTGTGGCGTACCTGGAGGTGTGAGCTGAGGTACTATACCTTGGCTTTTCAGATGAACATCAAACTCATGGCTCATGTAGTTACCTCCATGATCAGATCGTAGAAGCTTTATAGTCTTGCTGAGCTGATTCTCAACCTTGTTCTGAAACTCTTTGAACTTTTCAAAAGTTTTCGACTTGTGCCTCATCAAATAGATATATCCATATCTACTCAAGTCGTTGGTAAAAATCACGAGGTACTGATAGCCACCTCTAACAATTGTTCTCATTGGACCACACACATCACTGTGTATAAGCTCCAATAGCTCGGACACCCTCTCGCAACTCTTTGTGAAAGGAGACTTAGTCATCTTGCCGAGCAAGCATGATTCGCATGTCTCGAACGACCCAAAGTAGGATGAAGTTAGGAGCCCATCATCATGGAACTTCTTCATGCATTTCAGACTAATGTGTCCAAGCCGGCAATGCCAGAAGTATGTTGGATTTATCTCATTAGGCTTATGCCTCTTGAAAGTTATAGACTGGCTCCTATTCTAGATTCAATATAAATAGCCCATCAACAATGGGTGCATAACCGTGGAACATACCATTCGAATAAAACGAACAACCATTGTCCTTTAAATTGAATTCATAACCCTGACTCATCAAGCATGAGGCAGAAATAATGTTCTGACTAAGTGCAGGAATGTAATAACAATTATTCAATTCCAAAATAAATCTAGAAGGAAGCTGGAGCTGCATCGTGCCGACCTCCAACGCAGCAACTCTTGCTCTGTTGCCGACCCTGATGTCAATCTCCCCTTGTGCCACAGGCCTAGTTCTTACCAGCCCCTGCATCGAGTTGCAAATATGAACAACCGATCAGGTATCAAATACCCAAGAGCTACTAGCACTGGTACGCGTCGGTGCTATACAAACGGTTTTTAACCCCTTTCCGCGACGACATTTGGAACCGTCACCAAGTGAGTGTAGGCAATAGGAGGGTCCTTCCCACACGATCCACAAACCGTCGGGGATAGGGAGCCAAGATGCATGTACAGTGCTCTTGCTCGTTTGTGCTTGCATTGCCATCACAGTCGGTATTCTGTGGTGCTATGTTTACGATGCGTGGCCCATCACAAACGGTTCACTATTATAGAACGTGTATGATAAGCATACAATCACACACATTCGCTTTTCACAAACCGTATGCGATAACTAATTAAGAAGATTAGCTAATCATCATACGAGTGTCGGATAGGATTATGAAACATTGGACCTTCGTAACATCGTCGTACACAACAACTATCACACACGCTATTCTGTGGTGCAACATTTATGATGCATACTTCGTCAGAAACAGTTCATGGTTGCAAATCGTGTATGATAAGGTAACTATCGCACATGCTATTTTGTGCTGCAACGTTTACGATGCATACTTCATCTGAAACAGTTCATGGTTGCGAATCGTGTACAATAAGGCAACTATCGCAACCGGTTAGTTTGGCAACACCGTTTGTGATATTGTCTGACATCACACACGCTTTGCAAACGGCAACTGTGTGCACGCTTGCACACGTTTCCTCTTTGTGAACCATCTAAGATTATGGTGTATATCGCAAATGTTTGTGTTTTACCAACCATGTGTGTTGTAACAACGTCGAGAGCGTAATTTCACCGTAATTAAATTGCTATGTCAAATTGACATTGCAATTGAAATTGAATTTGAATTTGAATTGCTATAGCTTTATTCATATCCATCAGGTTTAGACAACCAATGCATTATTCAATTCATAGGTACACATCAAGAATTACATAAGAACCAAATAAAGAATGATGAACCACAGTTGTATACTTGTACTATTAAAGACAGTAAAGAAAGAGGTGAAATACATTCTGGTTGCTGAACAAGGTGAAGCAGAATGCCCATATTGTGCACTCCTCCACGCAGAAGGCACGCATGACTTTAGTGCAACCCCTTGTGATGGCCGACCGCCCATCCTTCACGGTCTTCATGAGAACATCTAGATAATCATCGTGTTCTGGTAGAAATACTTTAACCTTTGCATGCCCACCAATCATGTAGTTTGAGAGGTAATCTTTAGTAAACTGCTTTGGGAACCACTGTGAAAGTGCGTTATATCGACTAGAGGGGGGGTGAATAGGCGATTTTTTATGAATTTTCTTCACTAAGGAATTTGCTGGTGAGGAAATTCCTTAGCGAAGAACTACTTGCAGCGGAATAAGTACTCAGAAGTAAACATAACAGAACACAAGCATAGTCATCTTGATGAAATGAAGACAAGCACAGAGTACAGAAAGCGTAAACACAGGATGACATAGGATGAAGATGGACATACTGAAGAAATTGAATTGAGGAAATTGAGAAAGTATTCAGTCAAAGTCTTCAAACAGATATGAACAAGTACACAACAAGTGAAATGAGGAAATGAGAGAGTTGAGGAAATAGAACCAGTAAGCTTGGTGATGACAATGATTTGGTAGACCAGTTACAACTGTTGTCTTAGTTGTACATATGGTTGGAGAGGCTAGGTATTGAAACCCGAGGACACACAGTCCTCACCATATTCTCCTTGAGCTAAAGTCGCACAGACCTCGCCCAATCACTCGTGGTAAGTTTTCAGGTGACTTCCAAACCTTCACAAACTTGGTCACTCAGCGATCCACAATTCCTCTTGGATGCTCTAGACCTTGACGCCTAACCGTCTGGAAGAAGAACAATCTTCAAAGGTAACAAGCGTCGGATCCACTTAGGATCAATCTCTTCAGTGATGCTCAATCACTTTGGGTTTGAAGGTGTCTGGGTTTGGGTTTTCCTCAGTTTATGATTTTCCTCAAAGTCCTCGAAGGATGGGATGCTCTCAAATGACAACACTACAAAAAAAGACACATCCATGACATTTTGGGCCGAACGAATTTTTTTCTGTCATACATATGACACTTCTATGACGATAATTGTGACAAAACCCAGTATCATCATTGATGTGGTGGGCTCCTACTTCTATGACAAAAAATCATGATAGAAATGGGCTTTTCATCCTGGGCGGGCCGGAGACGCAGCTGCATGACATTCTTTGGGCCGTCCATGACAAAAAAACTATGGTAGAAGCGAGGGCGAGGAAAATTTCGGGGAGTTCCCGGTTACGGTGGGTGGTTGGGGGCCGAGCGATGCGCGTTTCTCTCGTAGACGTACGCACGTGTGTGCGAGGCGTTGAGCTCTAACTGAACCCGAGCGAGGCGTCGCCTAACCGAACCCGAGCGATTGCACTGCAGGCTACGCATTACTGGACCCGAGCGATCGAGCGATTCCTTCACGCTACTGCTGCTAACTGAAGCCGATCGATGCTGCCTCTGGATGAATAGTGAGTGTTGCGGGGGGTTGGATGAACAGTGATCGGTGGCGTTGCCTCTGGATGAACAAGACCCTGTGGTGTGGAGGGTTGGATGAACAGTAGATGGTGGAGGGGTGCCCGTGGAGGGGTGGTTGAACAATAGCCGATGGAGTAGCGCGCGATGGAGGCTGGATGAACAGGAGCCTGTGGAGGATGGAGGAGGTCGACGGTAGCCCGTGGAGGCTGGAGGAGGCCGACAGTGGAGATGAACAGTATTCCGTGGAGTCCCGTTTTGCGGTACGCCACACCCCTCCGGATGAACAGGACCCCCGTTTCGACCGTAGCGCTCCAACACAAGTCGGTTTCATCCGTTTTGCGGTACGCCACACCCCTCCCGATCAACAGGGCCCCCGTTTCGACCGTAGCGCTCCAACACAAGTCCGTTTCGTCCGTTTTGCGGTATGCCACACCCCTCCCGATCAACAGGACCCCCGTTTCGACCGTAGGAGGTCCGTTTCCTCTGTTTTGCGATACGCCACACCCCTCCTAATGAACAGGATCCCGTTTCGAACGTGGCCGGTCGAACACAAGGCCGTTTCCTTCGTTCTGCGGTACGCCAGGCCTCGTTTCCATCGCCTGTTCCGTCCAAGCCCTGCCGGTGAACACGACGACGCATTCCGTTTCGACCCAGCCAGTTGGCTCCCCATGAACATGACAACGACGCTGTTTCTCCGTTCCGATCCAGCCATGTACATGAGCCCTGGTCGTACGTATGCACAAGTAGGCGTTCGAGACCCCGCCCGTATGTACACATACGTGGCCGTATTTTATTTCTTGCACACTGGCCGCTGTACGTACGTGTACATGCTACGTGCACGCCTCTACATCGACACGTGCGCGCCTCTATGTCCACCAGTATATATGTACGTACACAATCGCGACCAGAATGACAACGCTACGTATGTCGACCAGGTGGGTCCCGACTGTCAGGCACTTCCTTGTGTGCGAAGATGTAGCTGGTGGGTCCCAGCAGTCAGGGGGGCGAATCATTTTTTTGCCCGGACACACTTCCTTGCGTGTGAAGGTGTGGCTGGTGGGTCCCAGCAGTCAGGGGGGCGAATCGTTTTTTTGGAAGCACTTCCTTGCGTGCGAAGATGTAGCTGGTGGGTCCCAGCAGTCAGGGGGCGAATCATTTTTTCGCTAAATACGGTGGCTCGTCCAGTGGGTCCCCGCTGTCAGGTGGAGGAATAATTATTTTGCACATAATAAGGAGGCACTTCCTTGCGGCTGTCGTGGACCCAGCTGTCAGCTTCTCCACGTAGAGTCCACATTCAATGGAAATCGTTCCTTGACCATGTTGACCACGCCGCACCGAGAGCACCACGGCGATGGACGACAGCGAGGCCTAGGAAGGGGACGACGTGGAGCCGGGGAAGACGCGGCAGTGGATGCACACGCGGAGAGGAGTACATGGGTTCACTGGTTCGGCTGCGCTACCGTCACTGCAGAATAACAGGGGGTGTGGGTGAGTGGAGGGATGGCCTGGCCAGTGTTGGGAGTAGTAGGGGTCGGTGAGGCCTCCGTGGCAGCACAGCCGGCCACGGGAGGCAGGAGCAGGCGGCACGACCGGTGCTGCTTTGGGCGGTTGGAGAAAGAATACCAGAGGTTGAAGAAGCACAACGGCCGTTGGATGGACATCGTACGGTCCCTGCAGCTAGAATCGTTTATATTGACTAAGTTGACAAAGCCCTTGGTACATCAACTTAGTAGGCCCACAGGTCAGCTTCTGAAACGGTGCGCTCCAGATGTCAGGGGGAGAAATCGTTTTTTGGGCGGGTGAAGCTAGAATATCCGAGATTGAAGAAGAAGCACGGCATCCGTTGGATGGACATCCAACGGCCACTACTGCTAGAACCGTGTGTTGACTATAAATTGACAAAGCCTTGCATACGCGTCAACTCTATTTTTTAGGGGACGTGTTAAGTTAGTAAGGCTAGAAGTGTGTGGCAGAGAACTTATAGCCCATTTCAGATTTGTAAGAAAATGTGCAGACCATTTTTGAATTCTAATGGAATTTACTACAGCCCATTTACAGTTTGTTAAAAGTACATCCCATTTCAACCAACCGTTCAAAACAGAATTCAATAAAATTTCCCACATTTTGATGGGATCCAAAATATTTTTGTCCCGAAATTTCTAGTCAGATTAAATACAATTTGAATATAAATTTATATTACATAAAAATCCAACGAAACATTGTGCTCACAACAATTAATGAAATTAAAATTTTCAATATTCAAAACTAATATTTTATAATGTAATTACGTGTTTGGTGCATTTTTTATAGTTACTGCCCAGTTTTTATAATTACATCCCATTTATTATTTCTCAAAGCCCATTTTCTTGTTAAGCCTAATGCATCCCTCCTAGGAAAGATTTGCAGCCCAGCGGGGCGGAGAATAACAACTTGACCTTGCGTGGGTATTCCTAAAAAAGTATAGCTCGGCTAGCCATTTTCAACTTGAAAAAAATTAATATCTGGGCTGGATATCTGACCTGGGCTAGATGGGCCACAGCCCGCCCAGTTAATACCTGCAGTGATGTTTTCGTTGTTGTTCAGAGGAGAAAAATTAATATCTAGGCTAAACATCGAAAAACTCTGCAGTGCTCACACGTCAAAAACACAAATACTGCTCGAGCTGCTTGGTCCCAGCTGTTGACCGCTTCTTGTGCAATTCTCTCGTTTATTGACTAGTACATAGGTTGACAATGGTGTGGGACCGTGATGTCAAGAAACCAGGAGGAAGCAAAATAAATTATAGTTTTATATATCTATATCTATATCTATATCTATATCTATATCTATACTACTATATAGTGTATCAGTTTTGAGATGGATCCAGAGCTTCAATCATAACCGTTGGTCTCCAAAATCCAAGGGCTAAGATCAGCCGGATTCGCCATGAACAGTAGACTGGTGTTGCCTCTATTGTGTTCTAGAATATTCACGTGGCCCTTCCAGGAAAAAAAGGCCCATATGTGATGCCTCATGGGCTATATTTTACTGCTTGAGCGCATGACGACTTGAGCCCAGATAACAAGATTTGGGAGGAGAATGGGAAGAAAAAATAATAGAGTAACATATAGTTTTTTAATGAACCTCTAGTGTTTTAGATGTGAATGTACACTTTTTTGTATGAATATTAAAAACAACTGTGGGTGGAATTCCATTTATCAAAATCACTCCATTATATTTTTTTCGAGTCACACTCCAAAATCACTCCATTCTTTTAAGACGTGCATTGCACGTGCATACATACTACTCCCTCCGTCCTAAAATAAGTGACTCAAAAATGACTCAACTTTGTACTAATGTTAGTACAAAGTTGAGTAAGTTTTGAGTCACTTATTTTGGGATGGAGGGAGTAGTATATAATAAGGAGGCACTTGCATATGTTAGGCTATGGCCCTGGTGGGTCCCCATGGTCATCCTGTGCAAGTAAAGTCATCTCCTCGCCCGCGTGCGCTTTCCGCCTGAAATAGTCAGCATCGTCCGCCCCACTTCCAGGTGCAGGCGATTGCTCCGCCTTCAAACGACACAAGTGCTATCCGTCCGTCCATCTGCCACCCACATTAATGATACGCAGTTGCCGAGGCGACTACTCCGGCGCCACACGTCCATCCCTCCGCCTCCCACCATTGCTATATAAACTGATGCGCCGGCCATAACCACAGTCATCCGCATTCGTTCCCTTTCTCCTGTCCACACCACTACTGCCCACCATGGCTTCCTCGCGCTCCAGCACTCTTCGGGACGGGCGGACGACGGACCACAAGGAGATGACAGCCATTGCTGCCGACCGGCTGGCCGGCAGGCAGTCGGAGGACGATGACGTCCCAATGGAGAACATGGTAGTCGACGATCCGGCGCCAACCCCCTCCTCCGTGCCATCCTCGCCGGTGCATTGCACCATGACCATAAGCGAGGCATGTGCCCAATATATGGACACGGTGAGGCAGATGCGTGAGGAGCAGTTCCGGGAGGCACAGGCCGACGCCGCCTACAACCACCATCTCCTCCAGGAGCACCTGCAGGCGGAGGAGCAGATCGCCATGGAGCGGGCGGAGCAGGAGGCGCTGCTCGACTCGTACCGCTCCGCCCGCAAGGGCTGCCTCGAGCGCTGGCGGTACTGCATGCGGGTGGCGGATGCTGCGGCCGCCTACAAAGAGGGCGATGAAGCGGGCGAGGCGCTGTTTGGCGAGACCGAGGACGAGGTACAGGACAATGTCGGCTCCAATGAGTCACCGCTCCACTGGCGTCGACAAGGCCCTGCTCCGCCGAGGCCCCGCGGCGCCAACAACGAGGTAGAGGACACCGCCGGCTCCACCGAGGCCCCGCCCCGCCAACAACGAGGTAGAGGACATCGCCGGCTCAGCCGAGGCCTGATACGACTCCGTCGTATCTATAATTTTTTATTGTTCCATGCCAATATTCTTCAACTTTCATATACTTTTGGCAACTTTTTATACTATTTTTGGGACTAACATATTGGTCCAGTGCCCAGTGCCAGTTCCTGTTTGTTGCATGTTTTATGTTTTGCAGAAACCCAATATCAAACAGAATCCAAACGTAATAAAAACGGACGGAGAATTATTTTGGAATATTTGGGATTTTCCGAAGGAAGAATCAACGCGAAACGGTGTCCGGGGTGGCCACAAGACAGGGGGCGCGCCCTCCCCCCTGGGCGCGGCCTGGGCTCTCATGGGCCACCCGTAAGGCGGTTGATGCTCTTGTTTTGGCGCAAGAAAGCTAATTTTATGAGAAAGATCTGGGCGAAAGATTCACCCCAATAGGAGTTACGGATCTCCAAATATAAAGGAAATGGTGAAGGGGTAGAATCAGAGAACGCAGAAATAGAGAGATAGATCCAATCTCGGAGGGGCTCTCGCCCCTCCCACGCCATGGGAGCCAAGGACCAGAGGGTAAACCCTTCTCCCATCTAGGGAGGAGGTCAAGGAATAAGAAGAAGAAGGGGGGGGTCTCTCCCCCTTGCTTCTGGTGGCGCCAGAACGCCGCCGGGGGCCATCATCATCACCGCGATCTTCACCAACACCGCCGTCATCTTCACCAACATCTCCATCACCTTCCCCCTTTTATCTACAGCGTTCCACTCTCCCGCAACCCACTGTACCCTCTACTTGAACATGGTGCTTTATGCTTCATATTATTTTCCAATGATGTGTTGCCATCCTATGATGTCTGAGTAGATTTTCGTTGTCCTGTTGGTGGTTGATGAATTGCTATGACTGATTTAATTTGCTTGTGGCTATGTTGATGTCCTTTGGTGCCCATCATATGAGCGCACGCGTGGATCACACCATAGGGTTAGTTGTACGTTGAGAGGACTATGTATTGGAGGGCTAGAGTGACAGAAGCTTCAACCTAGCATAGAAATTGATGCATACGGGATTGAAGGGGGCCAATATATCTTAATGATATGGCTGGGTTTTACCTTAATGAACGTTAGTAGTTGCGGATGCTTGCTAATATTTCCAATCATAAGTGCATAGAATTCCAAGTCAGGGATGACATGCTAGCTGTGGCCTCTCCCACATAATACTTGCTATCGATCTAGTAACGTAGTCAATTGCTTAGGGAAAATTCCGCAACTCCTACCACCACTTTTCCACACTTGCTATATTTACTTTATTGCATATTTATCTAAGCAGCCCCTACTTTTTATTTACTTGTTCTTTATTATCTTGCAAACCTATCCTATCACACCTACAAAGTACTTATAGTTTCATACTTGTTCTAGGTAAAGCGAACGTCAAGCGTGTGTAGAGTCGTATCTGTGGCCGATAGGACTTGAGAGAGTATTCGTTCTACCTTTAGCTCCTCGTTTGGTTCAACACTCTTACTTATCGAAAGAGGCTACAACTATCTTGTATACTTGCGGGTTATCAAGACCTTTTTCTGGCACCGTTGCCGGGGAGACATAGCGTGGGGTGAATATTCTCATGTGTGCTTGTTTGCTTTATCACTAAGTAATTTCTATTTGCTGTTCTAAGTTGTTCTCTATCTTTAGTTATGGATATGGAACGCAAAATACCGAAAAAATTAGATGTACTTGCTACTCATGTAGATGGGGTAACTCCTAAAACCCCCAACTCTCATTATGCAAGAGATATTATGTACTACTTTGATAATCCTGAGAAAACCCCATTCAACTTTATAATGGGAGACACATTGGATCAACGTGAATACTTTAGGGATTATCGCTCGACACAAAAAGGAAACTATTATGGGATCAATTTATTATGTTTAGTTGGTATGCCTGGAATCTATGCTTGAGATTTGATATTACTTGTTGCTCTAGGATGGAGGCTCCACACCTTCCCTTTTCATGCAAATTGAATGATAATGAAACCTTAACTTCTTATGCTAATGGTATATATGATTACTATGATGTGGAACAAATAGAAGAATTTGTTGCTTTTAAGGCTGCTTATGAAATTGAAGCTTTATTTGAAAAGTATGAAGCTTTTGATGATGATGGTTATAGGCCTGAAAATCTTGCTATGCTTAGATATTTCTATGAAAATTATGAATACAATTACTATATTAATGCTTTTATGAAGAAAGTCTCCGTTGTCCAAGAAGAGACTAATATTTTGCAGCAAGCTATGGAAGAAGAAATTGATGAAACTGTGAGCTCATTGGATGAAAAAGATGATGAGGAGAGCGAAGAACAAAAGGAGGAAGAGCGGATTAGCTACCCGTGCCCACCTTATAATGAGAGTAACCCTCCAACTCATACATTATTTAATTCCCCTTTGTGCGTACCGAAGGATGATTGCTATGATGATTGCTATGATCCCTTGAATTTGTTTGAAATATCCCTTTTTGATGATGCTTGCTATGCTTGTGGCCAAGATGCCAATATGAATTATGCTTATGGAGATGAACTTGCTATAGTTCCTTATGTTAAACATGAAATTGTTGCTATTGCACCCACGCATGATAGTCCTATTATCTTTTTGAATTCTCCCTACTACACTTTATCGGAGAAGTTTGTGCTTATTAAGGATTATATTGATGGGTTGCCTTTTACCACTGAACATGATGATTTTGATAGATATAATATGCATGTGCTTGCTGCTCCTACTTGCAATTATTATGAGAGAGGAACTTTGTCTCCACCTCTCTATGTTTCCCATACTATGAAATTGCAAGAAACTGGTTATACTATGCGTTAGCCTTTACTATGTGTGCATGAAATTGTTCTCTTATGACATGCCGATGCATAGGAAGAGAGTTAGACTTCGTTGTTGCTTGATATATGTTACTTTGTGCTCACTACTAAATTACAAATCATTGTTAATTAAAATTGGCTTTGATATACCTTGGGATCCAGGTGGATTCATTACTTGAGCACTAAATGCCTAGCTTGATGGCTTTAAAGAAAGCACTGCTAGGGAGACAACCCGGAAGTTTTAGAGAGTCATTTATTTCTGTTGAGTGCTTTTATATAGTTTTAAAAAAGAGGGGAACCTAAAAACTTTTCAAAAAGGAAAGTGAAAGTGAGAAAGACAATGTTGAAGTGGGAGCTAGCCTTGAACTTTGTTCATACACATGGAAACTTTGTGAATCTTGATTACAGAAACTTTTCAACAAAAATAATTATCCCCTTGTATAATTCCATTGTATTATAAAAATAATGTGCCAAGGTTAGCCTTTAGGATGTTTGCAATGCTTGTTGGTTTGTACGGTGTAGAACAGAAACTTTGGCTGTAGTATGTGATTTTACATTTTTAACTGGAACGTCAATTGGTTCTGATTAGTTTTGCGATGTTTTGATATACAACTTGTTTATTTTTCCTAATTTTGGTATAATTTTAGGGGTACCATAAGTATGGTGGATGTTCAGATTGCTACAGACTATTCTGTTTTTGACAGATTCTGTTTTTGATGCATAGTTTGCTTGTTTTGATGAATCTATCAATTTGTATCAGTGGATTAAGCCATGGAAAATCTATATTACAGTAGACACAATGCAAAAACAAAATATGAATTGGTTTGCTACAATACTTACAGTGGTGATTTGCTTTATTATACTAACGGATCTTACCGAGTTTTCTGTTGAAGTTTTGTGTGGATGTAGTGTCTAATCGAGGATGTCTCGATATGAGGAAAAGCAAGAGAGGCAAGAGCTCAAGCTTGGGGATGCCCGAGGCACCCCAAGTAAATATTCAAGGAGAATCAAGCGTCTAATCTTGGGGATGCCCCGGAAGGCATCCCCTCTTTCTTCAACAAGTATCGGTATGTTTTCGAATTCGTTTCGTTCATGCATTATGTGCAAGTCTTGGAGCGTCTTTTGCATTTAGTTTTCATTTTTATTTTATGCACCATGCTGGTATGAGATAGTCCTTGGTTGATTTATAGAATGCTCATTGCACTTCACTTAAATCTTTTCAGTATGGCTTTATAGAATGCTTCATGTGCTTCACTTATATCATTTGAAGTTTGGATTGCCTGTTTCTCTTCACATAGAAAACCGTCATTTGTAGAATGCTCTTTTGCTTCACTTATATTTGTTAGAGCGTGGGCATATCTTTTGTAGAAATAAGTAAACTCTCTTGCTTCACTTATATCTATTTAGAGAGATGACAGGAATTGGTCATTCACATGGTTAGTCATAAAATCCTACATAAACTTGTAGATCATTGAATATGATATGTTTGATTCCTTGCAATAGTTTTGCGATATAAAGGTGGTGATATTAGAGTCGTGCTAATTGAGTAATTGTGAAATTGAGAAATACTTGTGTTGAGGTTTGCAAGTCCCGTAGCATGCACGTATGGTGAACCTTATGTAACGAAGTTGGAGCATGAGGTGCTCTTTGATTGCTTTCCTTATGAGTGGCAGTCGGGGACAAGCGATGGTCTTTTCCTACCAATCTATCCCTCTAGGGGCATGCATAGTAGTACTTTGCTTCGAGGGCTAAGTAGACTTTTGCAATAAGTATATGAGTTCTTTATGACTAATGTGAGTCCATGGATATACGCACACTCACCCTTCCACTTTGCTAGCCTCTATTGTGCCGCACAACTTTTGCCGGTATCATGAACCCATTATTTACCTTCCTCAAAATAGCCACCATATCTACCTATTATGGCATTTCCATAGCCATTCTGAGATATATTGCCATGCAACTTCCATCATCATCATATACATGACTTGAGCATTCATTGTCATATTGCTTTGCATGATCGTAAGATAGCTAGCATGATGTTTTCATGGCTTGTCCTTTTTTGATGTCATTGCTATGCTAGATAATTGCACATCCTGGTACACCACCGGAAGCATTCATATAGAGTCATATCTTTGTTCGAGAGTTGTAATATTGAGTTGCAAGTAAATAAAAGTGTGATGATCATCATTATTAGAGCATTGCCCCAGTGAGGAAAGGATGAAGGAGACTATGATTCCCACACAAGTCGGGATGAGACTCCGGACTTTATGAAAAATAAAAGAGACCAAAGAAGCCCAAATGAAAAAAGAGGCCAAAGAAGCCCACCAAAAAGAAAGAAAAAAATAAAAATAAAAATGAAAAAAAATGAAAAATAAAAAGAAAAAACTGAGAGAAAAAGAGAGAAGGGGCAATGTTACTATCCTTTTACCACACTTGTGCTTTAGAGTAGCACCATGTTCTTCATAGAGAGAGCCTCCTATGCTTTCACTTTCATATACTAGTGGGAATTTTCATTATAGAACTTGGCTTGTATATTCTGATGATGGGCTTCCTCAAACGCCCGAGGTCTTCATGAGCAAGAAAGTTGGATGCACACCCACTTAGTTTCCAGTTTGAGCTTGCATACACTTATAGCTCTTAGTGCATCCGTTGCATAGCAATCCCTACTCACTTACATTGATATCAATTGATGGGCATCTCCATAGCCCGTTGATACGCCTAGTTAATGTGAGACTATCTTCTCCCTTTTTGTCCTCACAACCACCACCAAATACCACCATAGTGCTATGTCCATGGTTTGCGCTCATGTATTGTGTAAGAGTTGAAAAAGCTGAAGCACGTTAAAAAGTACGAACCAATTACTCGGCTCGTCATCGCGGTTGTGCATGATGGGAGCATTTTGTGTGACGAAGATGGAGCATAGCCAGACTATATGATTTTGTAGGGATGAGCTTTCTTTGGCTATGTTATTTTGATAAGACATAATTGCTTGGTTGGTATGCTTGAAGTATTATTGTTTTTATGTCAAATGATAGACTATTGCTTTGAATCAGTCGTGTCTTAATATTCATGCCATGATTAGACATATGATCAAGATTATGCTAGGTAGCATTCCACATCAAAAATAATCTTTTTTATCATTTACCTACTCGAGGATGAGCAGGAATTAAGCTTGGGGATGTTGATACGTCTCCATCGTATCTATAATTTTTATTGTTCCATGCCAATATTCTTCAACTTTCATATACTTTTGGCAACTTTTTATACTATTTTTGGGACTAACATATTGATCCAGTGCCCAGTGCCAGTTCTTGTTTGTTGCATGTTTTATGTTTCGCAGAAACCCAATATCAAACGGAATCCAAATGGGATAAAAACGGACGGAGAATTATTTTGGAATATTTGGGATTTTCCGACGGAAAAATCAACGCGAAACGGTGTCCGGGGTGGCCACGAGACAGGGGGGCGTGCCCTCCCCCCTGGGCGCGGCCTGGGCACTCGTGGGCCACCCATAAGGCGGTTGACGCTCTTGTTTTGGGACAAGAACGCTAATTTTATGAGAAAGATCTGGGTGAAAGATTCACCCCAATCGGAGTTACAGATCTCCAGATATAAAGGAAATGGTGAAGGGGTAGAATCAGAGAACGCAGAAACAGAGAGATAGATCCAATCTCGGAGGGGCTGTCGCCCCTCCCACACCATGGGAGCCAAGGACCAGAGGGGAAACCCTTCTCCCATCTAGGGAGGAGTTCAAGGAAGAAGAATAAGAAGGGGGGTCTCTTCCCCTTGCTTCCGGTGGCGCCGGAACGCCACTGGGGGCCATCATCATCACCGCGATCTTCACCAACACTGCCGTCATCTTCACAACGTCTCCATCACCTTCCACCTTCTATCTACAGCGGTTCACTCTCCCGCAACCCGTTGTACCCTCTACTTGAACATGGTGCTTTATGCTTCATATTATTTTCCAATGATGTGTTGCCATCCTATGATGTCTGAGTAGATTTTCGTTGTCCTATTGGTGGTTGATGAATTGCTATGATTGATTTAATTTTCTTGTGGTTATGTTGCTGTCCTTTGGTGCCCATCATATGAGCGCGCGCGTGGATCACACCATAGGGTTAGTTGTATGTTGATAGGACTATGTATTGGAGGGCTAGAGTGACAGAAGCTTCAACCTAGCATAGAAATTGATGCATATGGGATTGAAGGGGGACCAATATATCTTAATGCTATGGTTGTGTTTTACCTTAATGAACGTTAGTAGTTGCGGATGCTTGCTAATAGTTCCAATCATAAGTGCATAGAATTCCAAGTCAGGGATGATATGCTAGTTGTGGCCTCTCCCACATAATACTTGCTATCGGTCTAGTAACGTAGTCAATTGCTTAGGGACAATTCCACAACTCCTACCACCACTTTTCCACACTCGCTATATTTACTTTATTGCATCTTTATCTAAACAGCCCCTACTTTTTATTTACTTGTTCTTTATTATCTTGCAAACCTATCATATCACACCTACAAAGTACTTCTAGTTTCATACTTGTTCTAGGTAAAGAGAACGTCAAGCGTGCGTAGAGTCGTATCAGTGGACGATAGGACTTGAGAGAGTATTTGTTCTACCTTTAGCTGCTCATTGGGTTCGACACTCTTACCTATCGAAAGAGGCTACAACTATCCCGTATACTTGCGGGTTATCAAGGCCCCACCCTGCCGGCAATGTGGGGGAGGATTTCCACCACTCCGCCGAGGCGCCGCCCGCCGGCAACGAGACAGAGGACATCGTCGGCTCCACCGAGGCCCCACCCCGCTGCCAACAAGGCTGCACCACACAAAAAACGAAGAAGAGTAGAACACGGTAGGTTGACGCCGCTTGGCTCCAAGTAAGGCCACCGCTGCTACCCTCCGGTTGAAGCAAAGCTAGGCGGGTTGACCATTGACGGCCGGTTATCTTCTTGGCGGCGATGTGGAGTCGGAGAGCTGCACTGGAGAAGAACGTTGCTTCTACTTAACTGCTGGTGCAGTTGGCTGACTGACATGTTGGCCCAACATGCCACATGTCAGTTACGCAACTGCACCTGCAGTTAAGTCACTGAAGCTTTTGTTCGGCTCAGCGGGACACCGGTGGGTAGCTTCAATTAATTAATTATACCTCCAGCGCACCCCTTTTTAGTTGAAGAATGTATGAAATGTAATGAAATCTGGCATGTTTATATGAAATCTGACCGTATATGAATGAATATTTCGATTAGTTCGAATTCTTGTATCACTGGCATTGGATGAACATGCAAAACAATACGTACTAGCATTATTCCCAGGGTGATCACCTCGTTTGCAGTAGTTTCACATGTACTCCCTCCGATCCTTTCTATACAAGTTTTGTCTGTAGTCAAAGTATCTCTACTTTGACCAATCTTATACAAAAAAGTATGCACTTTCACAATGTGCGAAGTAAAAAGGAACAAAAGGAGTACAAAGAGTTTGAGCAGCTTTTTAGCGTTTCTGTACATTGCAATCAAACACACATGGCTGGCAATTCATAGAGAACATTCAAAACAATCGATGATTATGCATCTCAGTGACTCACATGTCAGAGGCAGTATTTACTTCAAAACTAAAGAATAAAGAAAAAAATTGATCGACGCTGCTGACAGCAAGGGCGTCCCATTCGAAAATATCAAACGCATGTCTTAAAATCAATGAGCAAAATTTGACAAGGTTCTCCCATTCCAAAATATCAAATGCCTACGATTGTGGAATGGGCAGGGTTTGCCATCAGTTCGGACATTGACATGGCACCTCGTGCTAAATAAACCAGATGTTCTTTTTGTGCAGTTCCACCAAAATCAACCAAATTCGCGCGTAGCTTGTATGATTTCGCCCTTATATGTTGCAACACCTTGAACTTATCGGCACCTCCTTTCTTGTGGTGGAAATGAATGATTCGATGTATTCATGAACATTTTGTGCAGTTCCCATTGAAATCAAACTGATCACCCCTGTTTGCACAAATACAAAAAAAAGTGATTAGTATAAAGCAAATAGTACTATGAATTGATAGTTTAAACAGGCACCTACATGGTTCATGTAGAGCACATTTTTAGAAAAATGGAACTCACCAGAAAGAATCCTAGAACAACACTGTACTCGCGCATCACACCAAAAAAATGGAGATTTGTCAGTCCTTCTGAGCTAAAGTTAGTTTGTTCTTGTGGGGAGTAATGTAACCATCCTTAAACTGCTCCTTCTGATGAGAATCCTAGAACAACATTGTACTCGTGCATCACAGCAAAAAAATGGAGATTTGTCAGTCCTTCTAAGGTGAAGTTAGTTTGGTCTTGTGGGGAGCAATGTAACCATCCTTCAACTGCTCCTTCTGATGAGAAGATAGATAGGGCTTCTTCATCCTGGCATAATCGGAACTAGTCACTTCACGTACTCCATATTCTTCTTCAGAGGAATCCTGTTGTGCAAATACAAGAGGACAACTAAATGCTAGCATCCCTATTTGCTCGAAAAAAAGGAAAGGAAATATTTAAAACAACACAGATGAAGCACTTCTCAAGGACAATACCACTTTTTCATGATAGTATCTAAACAGTAGCACAACACCAATAGAGATGACAAAGCTCAATCATATGGATGAATTAGTGGGCAAGTACCAACCTTTGTTAGGAGGCTTATTGTGTAGAGCATAAAGATCAAGCACTTCTCCGGAACCATCTGTTGCTATCTACTGTGGTGGCCATGCTTACAATATACTCCTCGATTAGTTTAATGTTTCCAACATCTTTTTGTGTAGTTCCACTAAAATATATGGTAAGTTCAAAGAAGATCCCTGTTTGCACAAGTAGAGATAATTACGTATTACATTAAGAGTGTCATCAAATCAGTGGCAAAACAATTGCTCGTTCCAGCAATAGCAATAAATTAAGATGCAAAACTATATCATTACTTGTGTCATCACAGTTCCAGTGCTTCATTACAGCACTGGGAGTTGATTTTTGTTTTTCCGCTTGTTCTTCCCCTTCATCACTTGGTTCAATAATAGACAAGCTTAGCCATCAATGTAAGATTTGGCATGTCAATTAGGGAGCACAAGTATAGCACTAAACAATGACATTAATTTTCTGATGAAAGTGGCAAAATACGGGCCAACAGTTGTGAAATATCCTTATCGTACCTCAATGGGATATTACGGTGCACATACAGATTGGAAGTCTTGTCTCCATTTGTGAAGTTCACTAAAATCAAGCAACAGTATCATACAAGTAGCACAACATATGAAAGCACACTGCAGAATCATGTGAAAGAAGGCTGGTACTGACCTCTCATGATGCGGAATTCAAACAACTCACAAGAAGAAGATCTGAACCAAATTTGCCAACACAGATGGGAAGTAAGATCTCCTCTTATGCAGTTCCACTAAGATCAAGCAATCAAGCAACATTGTCGGCGTGACATTTTGGTTGAACTGCACAAAACACTCTTAAAACAAAAGTGTTTTGTGTAGTGCAACAAAAGGTCACAATGGCAACAAGGTGAAGTAGATAACCCTGTTTACACAGAGGTGCAAAGGAAACAATTAGTGGTCAATAATGGTGGATGACACAGAAGCCAACAAAAAGAAGCATCTACCTTATCTAAATGGGAAAGAAAGCGACAGTAGCATTTCTCAAACGGTGTCATTGATTAATATTAACATAGAGATTATATTAACAATAAAATTAATTGAACATGTAATTTGCTTTTAACTGTGGCATTGCATCAATTTTCCAGCGGCATTATTAGAGGGTGTTTATTTACAGGGACATTTTGGTGTAGGGACTAAAAAAACTCCGTGTCAGTCCCATCTAAACCGAACAGGAGGGATTTTTAGGGACTAAAAGTGGGCATTTGGGACTAAAAAAAGAAGACCCCGAGGGAGTCTTTTTGGGACTTTTTCCAATAGTTGCCCCTGCCACGCATCGCACCTTGTCTCTACTAGTTCATTACTAGGGGTAACATGGTCTTTTAGCATGTCATTTAATAACTGCTAGTCCATGTTTAGTCCCTGGAACCAAGCAGGTAGGGACTAGGGAGTTTTTAACCAAACAGGGCCTTAGATTAACAACAGCTAATGAGTTGCACGGGACAATGGACGAACCAACACCATGTGCATCTACCGATGTACTGTGGTCATGCACAGTCTATTGCAACAAAGAACAAATAACCAAGGAGCATATTTGTGTTGGTCCCAGTTTTTTTATCTTTAGACACCTTTCCCTATGTGAGCGCAGCAAATCTAGTCCTGCTCAAACTCTACAGCCTTGTCCCCCAAAACAAAAGATCAGTTTGTTACATATGTGCATACTGCGTTTGTCATTGTTTTCCCTTTTGGACCAACGTAGGTGCTGGATAGCCAGTCTGTACTAGTACTTTCGCCCCTTCCTTTCCTCTTTGAACCATGTCCTAGATTTATGCGATACAACTTTCCCCACTACTTTCCCCCATTCCTTTCCTCTTTGAACCACGTCCTAGATTCATGCTACACAACTTTCCCCCTTCATTTCCACTTTGAACCACGTCCTAGATTCATGCTATATACAACTTTTCCCACTACTTTCCCCCACTGCTTTCCTCTTTGAACCACATCCTAGATACATGGTATACATGCAGCTAGAGAAATGCATGTGGAGTAAGTAAATTATACCTTAAGGTTCTTGGGGCGTGGTTTGGTGGGCGACGGGACGACAGCGAAGAAGAAGGGGTTGGAGGCCCTCCCACGGCGCCGCTGGGTGAAAGTGAACAGCTGTGCCGGTAGTGGATTCCCTCCCTCGCCGACAGCGACAGTGTTAAGCCTCCTTCCCTTCCCGGCAGACGGATCCTACCGGCTCTTTGAGCAGCAGTGAGCGGAGAGAGAGGCCAACGAAGTCTTGTTTAGATCTGGAGAGGGCGAGAGAGTTTGAAGAGAGCAACTACAAGCACTGAGGCTCCAGCGTGTATATATATACTGGAGAGAGAGTGTGAAGCATGCAAACCCTAGAAAACAAGTGCCGAGGCTACAGCTTATACGTGATGAGGTGATTGTATGGTCACCATGGTCACTACGAGATCATATAGCTCTGTATCCATCCATTTTGACCAGTCAAATAATCCTCCTGGCACAAATTATGCTCAAGTGTAGTTATCGAACCCGAGACCTCAAGTTTGATGAGCAAACAGGCTAACCAGCTACACAACCCTCCCGTAATGTTCAACGAGAGGAAAATAACCTTTTATACATTCCTGCATTCGTGTGACAAGCATGCCGTGTTTTTTGTGTGTGGGGGGGGAGTCATTGGGATTTCAATCATAATCGTGTCATGTGGCTTTGGTGGTAAGACTATCCATAGTGGTGCAGAAGTAATGCAGCCTTAGTCACCTTACCTCTCTCCACGTAGTACGTTGGGTCCCACCAGTCAGAGGGTGAAACAAACAAATTAATAAGAAAAATTAAAAGCGCCAGCGGTGTATCTTACCTCACAGATCTCGCTACTGCTCGGGAACACTGTCCAATTGATCCCTCTGTTCGCCCACGTACTATTTTAAGTGAATCCTTATTATAACATGCACAGAATTTTGGGTACTTGTATTTGACTTAAGTCAGTGTGCCACCGTAGTATACTTACTACTCCCTCCGTCTAGGTGTAATAAGTCACGTTAGAAGGTGCAACAGGACCAAGGTGCATGCATGTGCGTGTGTGCGCGTGTGTGTGTGTGTGTTTAACAACATGTGTGTGTTAGAGAGAGCGACAGATCGACCTACCCCTATAGAGAGATGGTGTGTAGTGTACGATTTTAGCCGCGAGAGTCGGTGCATCCTCTCGTTTACGGGCGTGTCCGGTAGGGACATGCGAACAGCTGCCACGCCCGCTCTTGACCAGCCTGGCCCACCCAAGTCCCCTCCATCGCCCGCGCGCGCTTCCCGCCCGAAACAGTCAGCGCCGCTCCAAAGAATCGGTGCCGCATTCACGCCCGGGTAGAGCAGACGCGACCTCTCACTGGCGCAAGAGTGATGGTTGCTTCGTCCGTCCAACTTACTGCTGGGTCTATGTGATTTGACGGCTCATTGGTCTTTATTACTAAGGTGGTAGGACTGCTGGATGTCCCACACTTTCTGCGAAAGGAGGTACTACTAGATTACAATTTTCTCCATTCTTACAACAGAGGAGTGCAAGAGCACTGAAAACACGCAGGCTCAGTGATTACATGGCCCGCCTCACACTATCACCATATTTTCTGGCCACCGTGCGACACTTAACTCTTTACATAGTACTCCCTCCGTTCCTAAATATTACTAGATGAGTCCCCGCACGTTGCCGCGGAACAGCCGTATATCTCTCTATGCAAAATTATCGATTTCATAGAACTAAAAAAACTCTATAACCGCATGACAAATGTGGTAGCCAAACTAAATAAACTCCCATCATCATTTAGATCATCCCACGTAAGGAAAAAAGATCAGCCAACTCCTACTGCATAATGGAATTATATTTTTCCTTCTGACATGTTAATGGGACTTAAAAGCTCACTTACATGCATGCTACCGGTGCATGCTTGCATGCAGACATGTTGATGTGATTTAAAATCCACTCACATGCATGCCACGGTATTTCTGCATGCTTGCATGTGGCTTAGTACGGAGCCTCTCAACGTCTAGATCAGACGGCTATTATGGACTGATTTAGTTCATCTAACGGCTACATTAATTTTGATGATGTGGCTCAAGGAGAGGATAGAGAATTCCTAGTAGTGGGGGCTAGCTATTACTCATAGATAAGTCTTTGTAGAGATTCCACTAGGTGAACTACATACGGAACAAAATGAATGGATCTACACTTAAAATGCGTCTATATACATCCGCATGTGGATCGTGGTGAAATCTCTACAAAGACTTATATTTAGGAACAGAGGAAGTACTAGTATAGTACGTACTGTAATTTATCAGCGAGATAACTTTGTACAATGCTATGAAGCTTCCAGCTTCTGTTACATGTATCTTGCGTCCAAGATTGCCCGTTGCAACATTTTATTAAATACAAAGGAGACTAACATGCATGCTATTGCATCTCAATGATTGACAAATCATAGCCAATATGTACTCCCTCCGTTCCAAAATAAGTGTCTCAACTTTATGCAAACTTTAGTACAAAGTTGTACTACTACTAAAGTTGACACTTATTTTGGAACAGAGACAACTAAAGAAAAAAACGATCCATGCAGTCCCTAGCCCTTGAACCGTAAACCCTAACCAGGCTTAAATTTGCTGGCAACATTGGAGCTACCCAAGAAATGAAGTTTGCAACCCTATGACCATCCGATCAATTTGTGCAGTTTCACCAAAATCGAGATGAGCATCCCTGTGGCAAAGAAATTGAAGAAGCATGATTAGAATAAGATTACTGGGACTAGTTGATTCACAAATACAGTATGTAGAAGCCAGGAGAGGTATGTGCGGGGCAAAGAAGTAGAGAAATATCCATAGGGAGTGATGTGGGCAGCTGGAGCAGTGGTGCAAGCCGGCTGTAAAGGGAGTTGTACCTGAGGGACGTAGCTCAACCTTGAGGAGGGCGGCGGGAGGCGGCAACTGCCCACGTCGCAGCAGTGAGCAAGGGACGAAGGCAACCTCACCGGCTTTGTGAGAGAGAACGGCGGGGACCCCTGATCGAGACGTGCCGATAGTGGGTTTTCGCCGTCGGCGACGGTGACCACATCTACACTAAGCATCCACCCCTTCCCCCAGCGGACGTGATCCACCGGGATGTTAGAGATGTGGCCACAGTCATTTTGTGCGAGAGAGTGAGAAGAGAGCAACCCCAGCAAGCAACCGTGTAGGCTGGCCCGTCCTGACTATGTATATAGTGGAGCGGTTTCCTTTTCTCTCCATATGAACCTATCATATTGCGTACGTGCCATTGAAGAAAAAAAACTTTATTTATAAATGCGCGACACCTACTACTCGTTCTCCTATAACCTTGTGCTTGGCATCTCCAAAATATTAACCTTGCGATTAGCTCTTCGCCTCTTCGGGAAGTCGAGCAATAATGATAGTGTAGTATATATCGTTCTGGCTAAATGAGACCGAATGAATTGCTGCACGTCCACCACATGGGTGAGGGTCGAGGGGCGAGGGAGAGTGCTACCTACGAAGCAAAATGAGTGAATCTACACTCTAAAATATGTCTATATACATCAGTGTTTGGAGTATGTACTAGTAGTTCATATTGAAATCTACTAAAGGACATATATATTCCAAATAGTATGATATAATCTCTATAACCAAGGTATTAGTAGGGACGAGGAGTAAACAGAGGGAGTAGTAAATTTTTCTCCTCGTCCTGCGAGCCACCGCGCGCATGGGCGAGGGAGCGGGCATAAGGCGGAGCAAGCTTCACCTCATCCTGCGAGCCACCGCGCCCATGGGTGGGGGAGACGATGTACTAAGCAAGCTTCTCCTCGTTCTGCGAGTTGACGGGACACATCAAAATTACTCCAGTGTATAGAGCCTTCCCTCTAAGGTAGGCCCCACATGGTTTTCCTCTTTTTTTAATTTAACATAACGCGTCAAGTCGCAGTTTGTTTGTTCACCCGTGGTAGACGATCCTCCCTCCACCAAGTGGACAACCAGTACACGTGCCAAATTACCACGTGGGCTGCCTTTTTCGTACAGAAATGAGCTCCACCGTGCACCCGCGCGGGTGTGGTTGGGAAAGAGACGGGAGTACGTGCACCGTGCATGCACCTCTTCTCTTCGTGCATGTCCCCCACCTACGTGGGTGTGTGTGAGAGATACAAACCGTGTTCGTGAGTGTTTTTTGTTTTGGGGTGGGGGTGGGGTGGGGTGGGGGGTTAATTTCATGAATTATTTGTGGGAATATGTGTCGATGACATCTCAAACAAAATTTTGCAAGCAATGTGTGTGAAATGGAGGCCTATCCATATCATATATAGAGGGTAGGGCAATCCACGAGAAGAGAGGGAGGGGTCATAGCTATCGATAGAGTCGAAGAGAGGATCAAGTGGGTGGGTGCGAGATCAATGAAGAGAGCCATCGAAATTGTGTGTGTGTGCAAGTCAAAGATATAGGGCGAC